>NW_028327171.1:89151813-89454843 GCF_987537825.1 Furipterus horrens
TGGCTGGGCCTATAAGTTGGATGGGGCAGAGACTCAGGAATTCACCAGGGCAGAGCAAACAGTGTGAACCAGGTTGATGGAGTCTCAGATATGGCATACACCCCCCACCCCGCAGGCTCTGTGGCTCTGTTGGCGTGGGGGCGGCTCAGAAAAGGTTCAGTGACCTCTGCCTGCCATTCTGGCTGGGAAAAAGCTATCCCCCAGCTGTCACCCTAATGCCAGATACCTCAGTTCCTCCCATATGTTGCTGATGCCTTTCAAGCTGCTAGCCCAGTGCTGGAGCTCAGAGGGAGTGAGTCTTAGTAAGTCCATATGTGTGAGCCCTTTAAGAGGAACTGCTTAGGAGTTCAGTAGTTTTTTTTACTGACTCAAACCCCACTGGTTTTTATAGCCAGAGGCTATGGGGGCTTATGTCCCTGGCAGTGGAACCCTGGGCTGGGGGACCTGATATGGGGCTTCCTCCTTACTCCAGAGATATCACTTGCACATTTTTATCCACCACACCTGGGTGTGGGACCAACCCATTCTGCATCTGCACCCCTCCTACCAGTTTGGGTAGGTGTGGTTTCTTTAATTCCATAGTTGTTGGACTTCCATTTAACTTAATTCCTGGTGGTTCTGAATGAAGGTTGTTCTGTTGTTTAGTTGTATTTTGATGTGGTAGTGCAAGAAGGCAAGCTAGGTTTACATATGCCTCTATCTTGATTGGAAGTCTCTGGGTTTTATTTATGTAACTCGAAAAGAGGGATCAGCAAACAGAAAATAAAAAAGTTGACAGTTAAACTTAGAAAAAGAGAATGGCACTTGGTAAATTCAGGTAAGGTTCCTGGTTTTACAAGATTTTGCAGAAGGATCAGATAAATAAGGTGTGAACAAAATGTTTACTGTATATAGTTCATTCCATGATTTATAGATTATAGTTTTTAGATGTAGAAAAGTTGCCTAGTTCAAACTTAGAAGCAGCATTCTACTCAAAGCTTTTAGTTGCTATTATGTCTTTCTAGATGTCTACTTCCAATATCCCTCAAATTTATTTCATATTCTCCCAGTTTAGCAACGATTTAGGACCCAATTCTAGTCCTGAAGGAATCTTTTTCTTCCTGTTCTAGCTGACTGTAATTTCAACCTCATCTTGGAATATAAACTCTCTGGCTTAACCTAACTGAGCCTCTGTTTTCATATCTATAAATACAGAAATAATTCTTACCTCCTAGGGGCATTATGAATATTAATAATACCATATATATGTATATGTTTTTAATATGTATGTGTGTATTTATGTGTGTATAACTATATGGCTAATATTTGGTAAGTACTCAGCAAATGATACCTTAATTTCTACCTACAATTCTTACCTGAATTGAAAGTCATGTATTTTCAATTGCTCTCTAAAATCTCAGAAGGCTGGGACCAAGTACCAAAATTAAAAGTGCTCTTGACTTCATAGGGTCATAATATTGTTTAATAAATAGATAAACTAAAAATCATTCTTAGAAAAGCCTGGATTACTATGCAGTTTTTATATCTTCTCCTTTGGATAAACATTCCATCTTCTATGCACTCCAAATTAAAAAAGTATGTAACCTCTCTCAGTCTAAAAGTTCCCATCTTCACCAGAATGAGAGAGAATTCACACAATTAATGTATGATTCAAAACAACTATTTTTCCGGGTTCTTCTGTGCCACAGTAAATAATGAATGTACTTGCACCAAGACATGAGTGTATTAATAAGATAAGCAACCAAGCTGGTGGAAGTTAGGAAACAAATACTTAGAGGTTAAATATGATTAAAATAGTTTGTATTTTTATAATGAGAAATTGTACATATAAAATAGTTTAAAGTTATAAACTTTGAAAGAAAGAGAAAAGTGAGGGGGAATAAAGCAAGTGATAAACAAGATTTATTCAGAAGAGAACTTTCTATGGCATTGCTTGAAGATTATGTATAATCAGTCCAAACTCCTACACCATTCCAGAAATGTACAATGAGAATTGTTATTCATAATGATGATTCTGAATCACACAATCTAACTCACCAAATATGTTCATTCTTCTCCATAGATTATACTTAATAAGCCAAGAAGGGGATTAAACCATTTTCAAAAGGTTTTTAGAAGGATTGAAATTCTAAAAAATGTTTTTCCTCCTGAGTTTACTTTAAGTTCATGAGAAGATTTAATTAGTCAGAACATAACATCTTCTGAGTACTGCACTATTAGTGTGTAAAGAGTTTTTAAATCTGTTAGCTGCTCTGTGAAATGTTACATTTACTTTTATAATGTCCCATCATTTCTCTCAACTTCAACTCTCCCAGAAATCAAACTGGGGAAAGGAAAAGGAAGAAAATAATAAAGCTGTTTATTCTTATACATGTAGATCAATTTATTTGTTTATTTTCATTTAATTTGAATATTGCTTGTAAGATTGTTTTAGTGTGAAATTGATCAAATTTGATAGCATGGGGAATAAGATTCTTTACTGTGCCATAATTAAATTATTCTCTTTGGGAAACCAGAATTTAAATCTTATCTGCCTAAATTGTTGAGAAAAGAGAAAAAAAATCATAAAAAAAAAAAAAGACTTAAGGGCAGTAACAATGTTAAATCCTAAGAACATCTTGGCTGTAAAAAGCCTGATTATTATACTATAAAAAGGTTAACAAATGGAACATGGGTCTAAATAAAAGGAGTCAACACAGCAAGATAAACTTGGTTATGTGGAGAACAGTATGAATACTACTTAATTTTACACTAGTTAACTTAATGGAGAGAAGGTCTTATGGTAAGATAAGATAAAATTAGAACTGGATTTTGTCAGCTGAAATTTAAAGTTTGAATATGTTATCCCTAGGTGTACCTTCTTGCTTAATACTGGGCCTTCTGGTAATCAAAATATTAGTATCAATCAACATGTTAAAAATAAACAACTTATTGTTGTATTGTAACATACATATGTCTGAATGTCTGAAACTGAGGTCCAGGTGGATTCAGCAAAGAATTTAAAATCCAGGTGGGCAGAGTCATTTGTCTTGCTTAACCTTGTTTCTACAGCAAGTAGTGTAGACCCTGATAGGCCTTTGTACTATATTATTATGATTAATTGCTGCATATTCAAATTCTTGTATTCAAACATTCCATTTTCCACCCACAATGATACATCCTTCTAACTAACTTTCTGTACCTTAATCCAAAAATACAATACTTTACTTTCAAAATCAATCAGCCTTTCCCGACCTTGTTCTTACATCCTCCCTTCCTAACCTAAATCCCATGATCTTTCATTGTAATTATATTCTTAACAATTATAACTCTTTTGTTCCTTTCATCTTCCATTTTTCTTACCTAACAAACCACAACCCCATATAAATTCAGCTATCTACCTACTCTAGGGTTACACACAAACTGGTGAGCATATCTGGAGAAAAATTGCACAATTATGACTAGTCTCATATAACGTGCATGACCACAAGTCTCAAATAAGCACTATCACTGCTCAGGAATCCTACAATATGGTCCTGGTAAGTTCCTTTCTATATGCTTGTGCTTTGTTTTTGTTTTTTTTTTCCTGTCCACTGAAACACATTATTACTAAGGAATGTGTCTATGACTCCCATCCATAGAGTTCTATGGCACATCCCATCTCCTACACTAGTGATTTTCAACTGGTAAGGAATAAAAGATCAGTGCTCTTATTGAATAGTCAGGGGCACTGATCTCTTTTTTCTGGGATTATCAAATTTAAAAAATGACAATAACCAACATAACAATAGCCATCCAATGTGAATAAATCAAAATTATACCTATTGCTTTTGTCAGATCGGTAAAAAACATAATATATAGTCTTTGGTGTGCCTCACAATTTTAGTAATTAGTTTATGTGTACCATGAAATGAAAAGGGTTGAAAATCATTGTCCTACACTATCCTCCCCTACTGAAGTCTTGGAAAGGTATTTGAGTCAATTAACCACTAGGTGATGTGGGGAATGAGACAGTTTTTCTTCAAAAAGTTAAGACTGTTGTCTTTAAGTGTCTGTCAGAAGGTTACACTCAAGGTTAAAACAACAGTTTTAAGGGTCAGTGACTACTTAATTACCAACTCCATTGCTGTGGATATGCAACTGTGGTTCTGTCAGTACCACAGCTAGTGAGTGAGTGGTTAGGTTTTGTAGCATTTGGTTTCACTGATAGTAATTGGAAAAGTATCCTTTGAGGTTTTAGCAATTACCCAAAACATATGCTGTTTTTCCAACAACATCAAATAGATTATGTAAACGTTGTTACAAGAATTTTGATGCTGCTCTGTTACTTGCCCTCCCATAATTTTGAATTAAAGATGTAATTAGGCACCAAATAAAACTGTTCCTCTGCATTCTGCATGCCAACTCCTCTCTACAGTTTTATGAAGCTGCTTCAGTGTTTATGTATGTACTCCAACTTGTTCCCTACTGCAAATGTTAGATCAGATTGAGGTATTATATGGAAAATTTTATGAGTGTGTATTTTTCTATTGCCCTGTGAGGGGATGTTCAGTCTGTTAAATTGTCCCCAGAACAGGAGGTTAATACCTAAGAGTAAACCATATATAACTTAATTCATAATTGGTCAAATTTGCTTGGTAGCTCTGCTTTCAATGAAAAATGAAAATATTCAGACATAGGACTTTTCTTATTAAAAAAAAAGAGAGAGAGAGAGAGAGAGAAATAAACCAAATTTAATTATCATTTTACATTTAAAAGTTAGTCACTTTTGCCCTGGCCAGGAGTCTCAGTTGTTTGGAGCATCGACCCATACACCAAAAGGTTGCGGGTTTAGTTCCTGGTCAGGGCACGTACTGAAGTTGCAGGTTCAGTCCCCGGTCAGGGTGTGTACCAGAGGCAACCAATCAACTGATGTTTTTTTCACATTGATGTTTCTCTCTCTGTCTCTCACCCCCTTCCTCTCTCTCTAAAACCAATAAACATATCCTTGGGCAAGGATTAAAAAAAAGGTTAGTCACTTTTTCTTTTTGTATCTGGGAGTAAGTGATATCTATCTGCTACATTGACAGTAGGTATATTATAATTTTAAATAATAATATTTTAATTATGATTATAATCTGTAAGAATTATTGTTTTTAAGTTTTCTAGTTCATTATACTTTTTTCTTATAAAATCTTTACAGGTTCTAACCAGCCAGTTGATTCAACTGGCCAGTTGAAGATCATCCCCATAGCAGCTCAGTTAGAGCAAATAATATCTGATTATCTAACAGTGGATGAACTATGGCTGGTGGTTTATCTAATCGTAAGTTAGAACAGCCCTGCCATGTTTTTGTAGTTACAGCCAGAGTCACATACCTAGCCCTCTGCTGTGGCTAAAAACCTAACAAGTCTGTCTGATCTAGTTTATCCTTGAGGGTGTTTGCTTACGTTGTCAGTATGTGAAGGGGGTTTGTTTTGAATTTACCATCAAGCAAAGTGTATTAATGCAGAAGGTTTTAAGTTTATGGTTTTCTCAATGAATACATTTTAAAATGGTACAAATAACAGTATATAATATCCTTTCTGTGAGGTTGGCTTATTTGCTAGCAAAATTTAAAATAGATTTAAAAGACACTCTGGTTGCTCTGAGGCAAAATCACTCAGGTAAATATGCAGAAATAAAACACTGAATTGCAGTATGTGTTCTGTTCATCTGTTTCAGTTGTGTACTTGCTTGAAACTAATTTGCTGGTTAAGTTAGCATTTCCCTTTAAAATGGCACTTGCTGAGCTGGTAAAACACATCTATAACTTCTCATTAACTGGGGCATAAGTTTTAAATACAGAAGACTTAATCTCACACAAACACAAAATTTGGCAGTGAGGTTTTTCAGCATCAAATATAACTACCTTATAAATTTCATGCTCAGCAAAATATCAGATAATCTGAATAAGTCCAAGAAAAAGCCTCTTCTAAATATTGCCTCTGATTATTGGACTAACTCTTAAAATGTAATTCATATTTGTCACAGCTTCTCCCAATGCCTCAGGAACTTTATCCTCTCTTGTGTTTATAATCTCTCCCTCTGAACTAGATCCTTGCTATCATCACCATGTTTAGGAATTTCCCAACTTAAAAAAATGTTTTTCAATTACCCCACTTTCCTCCACTCCTCTAAGTGCAACTTTCTCCTTTTTCCTCTTTTATCGCCAAACTTCATGTAAATAGCTATCTACAATCACTGTTTCCATTTCCTCATTTTCCATCTGTCATTTCTCCTAAAGGTCTAATTTTCCTTCAAGCTTCAGCCCTCCACAGAATAAAAATAGAAATAAAAATAATTTAAAAATAAATAAATTCCTCCTAGGATTAACAATGGCATAGATTACTAATGCAATGACATTTTTGAGTCTTCATCATATATGACTCCCCTGGTGTAGTGTATTGCAAGCTATTGATAATTCCTTCTTCTAGACACTATTTCCTTACTGCACCCTCTCTGCACAACACTCATTCCTGTCCAGCACCTGGGTTTCCTTTGCTGGGTCACTCTCACCTACCTAACCTACAAATGTTGAAGTTCCTGAGCTTCATGTATCTATACCATTTCTCTTCTTTCTCTAAATGTTCTCATTCACAACCATAGCTCCCATTGTCATCTGTGTACTATTGATCCTCAAAGTCACACTTCTAGTTCAAAACTGTGCTCTGACGCCACGTCTACATTCAGCTGTTACCCAGATTCTTCCTCTGAATGTCTTACAGCACCTCCACTAAAATTTAATATATGTCCCAACAAGTATTCTATAATTCTTCCCCAGAGTTCTGCCTTTTCCATCTTTCCCATCTCTGCTGGTAGCATTACTATCCATTTAGATGCTTAAGCTAGAAACCCGAAAACCATTACTTACTCAATTTTTTCTTTCACTCTACATAGCCAAATATCTACTATTCTTTTAAATTTAAGTTCCCTGTATAAAATGCCTCAAATAGCTGTCTGTTTGCATTTTACAAAAAGAAAATTATTTACTTGGTCTACCAAAGTCAGGTAACCTTACCTGGAGATCATACTTTCTTTGTGTGTGTTCCATTGACAGGCTCCATTTCAGCTTCATTTATTTTTCCCTTTATCCAAAATTCTTTCCACGGATTAGTTAACTTAGACTCATTCTTCAAAGCTCAGTTTCATTTACTGTCAATTGAGGATATCAGTTACATGCTTTGATATTACCATCAACTTCACTTTAGTTGTACTGTTATAATTAAATTGTTAGCTATTTTTTGTATCTATTTTACTTTCTTACTTCCCCACTGGAATATAAACTCTATATATCTCTTGGCATAATGTTTGGCATAATACTTCTCAAATTAATAAATACATTGTGAGTGAAATTTTCTTCTCTAATTACATTTTAAAAGATAAATATTTCAAAAATTAAAACAGAACACAAAATTAATGTTTGATTATATAAGTCTAATAAAAATAAATGTTTAGTGCTTCAAGTATTAAAATTTTCTTAAAGGCTTTCTTTCATTCACACTTAAATAACTAAACCAAAACTTTTGTTGTTGACCAAGTTCAATATTTTACAAAAATTTTCCTCTTTAATTATACCATATATTATACATATTTGATTGAGTTTTTCTTCAAAGTTGACTGAATATTAACAAATAGGTGCAATCAATTAAAAATACTGACTATCAAAGAATTCAAAAGTTAAGTTTTGGAAATGTGGCAAAAATAGCTACCTAATTTCATAATTTTTTTCATTTGTATCCCTTTTTTAAAGATCTTAGAAACATGCAAATTCTGAAATATCACTAACTAGGTGATTGACCACATATATTTAAAATTTTTATTACTCAGAAGTAAGATCAGTCTTTTTTTTTTTTTTTTTTTTTTTTTTTTTGCTTACCTCTGAGCTCTTTCTACTCTTAAGCTTTGTGAAGACTTGAATATACTAAAAAATACATCATATATATTCTTTGGGAAGGTTGTTTTCTTCATAAATGGATTTAATAAGTAACTGAAGCTTAGCACTTTAACAAATGTTTTTAGATATTTTGCTATTGATTCTAATTTAATTCCATAGTGAGTAGAGAACATATTTTTTATGATTTTAATCATTTTACATTTGAGACTTGTTTTATAGCCCAATATACATCTATCTTGGCATATGTACAATATGTCCTTGAAAAGGTTGTATATTTGCTATTGCTGCATGTAATAGTATATAAATATCAATTAGGTCAATGTGGTTGTTATTGTTGTTTAGATTATTTACACCTTGACTGATTTTTTTGTCTAGTTGTTCCAGCAGTTTCTGAGAGGATGTTTAAAATCTCAAACTATGATTGTAGAATCATTTATTTTTCCCTTTTATTCTATGTATTTTTTCTTCATGTACTTTGAAGCTCTGTTTTTATTTTCATATATATTTTTGATTGTGACATCTTGTTAACTAATTCTTTTTCATTATGAAATGCCTTATATGATATAAAATAGTCACACTGAAGGTTTCTTATGCTTACTATTAGCACAGTGAATCTTCTTTTATAGATCTATTTGGCAACTACCTCTTTCTTTGTATTTGGATTAAATAGACATTCCTTATGAATTTAGATGGTGTATATCAGTCCCCCAAATCCAACCACACCTAATGTCTATATCTGCAAAGCCTTCAACCAGACTGCATACTAAGGGAACTGCACTCAATTGTAGCTACTCTACCCTATCCCAGACACAATATGAAACAGAAGGTCAGCTTTTATTCATGGCACGTCTACATTCCTTCCTACCCATCCCAACAATGAGCATATAGACATTTGGCATAATCTGTTAGAAAATAATGATATCTGGAAAAAAAAGCACAGTGGGAAGAAGAATAATTTAAAAGTTTATGCATTCATTGGCCTCAAATTTCTGGCCTACTCAGGGTTTTTAAAAGTTCTTGTTGCTTGAGTGTGTATATGTGTGTGTGTTTGCCTGTGTGTACCGTGAAGTCTTTGAAATAGTTCCTAAGAGATATACTGAGAAGAGACTAGAATTCTGAGCCACTGACATAAGAGAAAACCATAGAGCTCAGATCCAAATCCCCTAAACATGGTTTCAGCCTGGCAGTCATCTGGGATTGTTGAAGGGGTGTGCTAGGCTAACATCAGCAAAAAAGGTCTTGTCAGGGTGAGAACTTTTCTCCATGTAGAATAAAACTTGCCTTTGGATTTTTTAACTTTTATCTGCTGTTACTTTATGAAATAAAATTTCACATAAAATTTACTTTCTGGGAACAATTTATTCATGTTGGAAAGTGCTTGCTAGAGACACAAGCACTCTCATTTGTTCCCTTGATCTTATACAGTATTTCAACAGACTTGCTTGTTTGGGGATTCTTTCCTCTGTTTCCACTCTACTGGATAGAAGGCACCAGAGAGTGAAATCCTGTTGTCTGATTGATGAGATTTTGTTCCGGCTGTGACAGTGCATAACTCCTCTCATTGGCTTCTCTGTTGACCCCCAGAGAGACTGAGAGGAGCACAGTCTTGGGATATAAGTTCTGAATTTTTTTTAACACTATTTACAAGAATAAGAACCATCAGCAGACATGATAGTGGAAAGTGGAATGTATTTTTTAGCCAGAAAGCCAAGAGACAATTGGTGAGCTCAGGTTGCTTAATGGGTCTAATAAAGCAAATGCCATCAGATTTGGTAATTATATAAGACATATAAAAATATTTTGTTTTTCCACACCCCACACTGAACCCATATTCACTTTTTAATATTACTCACTGATTACATGGGGAACCAGCATGGAGTTAGGTGATATATAGATATATAGCTTAATGCTATTCATATTTCCTTACTGGGAAGCACCTGAAATTTCACTTTTCACCAGTGGTAGTGGTGGCTTTGCCTATAGCATAGGTTATAGGTCACCTAATTAATAAGGTATGTTAGTCCTTAAAGGGACTTAAAAATAAGTGAAATAATAAGGAAAGATAGCATGTGATTCTGAATTAGCAGTTTTTTTTCTTCTCTATTTCAAGATTAAGTCTACGAATAGTCCAGATTAAATACAGATTCAAAATGATACCTTTACAAAAAGGGACCAAATAAGGGAGAATTTTTATTTAACTTCCCCACATATTTCTTAAAATTAATTAAAACATAGGGTGGCACAAATATAGAGAAGAGAGGCTTTATTGTTAGAAAAAAAAAAAAGCTATCTTTTCCCTTTGTCAGTTGTTTAGGTATTTCTTAGTCTTTTCTTTATAAAACAGTAAAGGTGTTATTTCAGCTGTTTGGCCAGTTCATTAAAAATAATTTATATGTTTAACTTCAAAATGACAATTAAATTTATTGGCTTCTTCACTATTTACTGAATCATATCTGGTAATTAGAGAATAAACAAGGTTGTTATTTTATAGGTTTCATAACTGTACACTAATTAGCCCTAAAAAGAAAGTTTAATGGAAGACAGATTTTTTAAAAGAACCAAAAGAAATCTACTTGAACCTTGCTCTTTTTCTACTAATTTTAATCCATATTATAAAGGAAGAAATCTTCTAAATTCTCAAGAATTTCTTACAGAGAATATACTATGAAAAGTTGAATTATTATTATTATTACTATAATTATTAGTGCATGGTTTATCCATCTCAGAACAAATAAATATAGTGAAGACCACTAGAAAAGCCTGTTCATATTGAGTGTCACCACATAGCGGAGACCAGCCCAGAATTACAGCATACCTCACAAGACGGATGTGACTGAATCTGATCCTACAGCTTTATAAGTATGTTTGTACAGCCTATACTTTTTATTAAACTGTAAGATTCATTTGAATTCATATAAAAGTTTATAGGACAATGTAATCCATTAGTTAATTGAAGCCTCATGTTTCATGATTTGTGGCTAAAATTTGGGGTCAAGTCTGTCTCTGTAAGCCATTAATTTTGCAAGACAGAGATCAGAGAGGTCCTTTAGGAAAAGTCATACCCAAGAGCATCTAAGCAGCCAGGGGAGTAAAAAAGCCAAACAGATCTTTGTGGAAACCTCTGAGTTTCCATTTGTCCTCATCCAGTTTTCCCCTGCTGCTCAATCTAAAGATATTGGTAGAAAACTAAGTAGATTATAAATGAGTAAACAAATTTCTTTATTACCTAAGTTTTCATTCTTCAGAAAGACTTCCTTGAGTCCCAGCTCAGGTAAAGTACCTCTTATATATTACCTCTCTGGGAACATAGCATGCACCATATAAATATTTCTTTGTCTCTCTCCATTTGTTAGAAATGAGGCTAGAAACTGTCTTAGTCATCATTCACTTGTTGGTTCTTGTTCTATTCATCCATCAATAAATATTCATGGAGCACCTATTATATGTTAAGCATTATAATGAGCTGTGGTAGAATGGGGAAGGAGAGGAGGGGAAAGATAGCTAATATCAATATAAAATGCCAGGGGGACTTTGTGATTAATTAGGTGTGGAAAACTGAGGGTGGAAGAGAAATCTAGAGTGACATCCAAGTGCCCAATTTGGTTCCCTGTATAGATGGTTGAATTAGTAACCAAGAAGGAAATAAAGAGAAGAAAAAGCCTACAAGTGATAGAGAATAGAAAATAATTAGTTCAGGTTGGGCTATATTGAGTTCAAGATGTCTGTGAAACATTCAGGTAACAAGGACTTGTGATCAATTGCAGATGTGGTTATGAACCATAGGAGCATAGTCAGACTAGATATACAGACGGAGCAGTCCCCACAACTGGATGTGGTTGATATTACCTGAACAGCCAGGAGGGCCAGAAGGAGGAGGAGCACTCAGAGAAAAGAGGAGAGTAGCAGGAGGGAAAGACACCATGATGGTCAAATAAGAAATGTGTATTATAGAACATGTGTGACCCACAAGTTACATTGGGGTAAAAGGGGATGAAATTAATCACATGCAATAATGAACATTTTAAAATCATATTTATAGTTTCCTATATTCTGAATGTGAGAACTTCACCTGTCTGGGATTTTTCAAAAGCCAATTAAGGCACAAGTCCTTTGTAACATGCTATGTATAATTAAACAAGTTTCAATGTCTTTTTTATCTTTTTTATTTATTGCTCAAATTAGAGATTCAATACAATGGTTCTTCAAACTCTAATATTTTACTTACAGTATTGGAAATAAGCAGTGAGCCCTCTTGGTCAGAAGCAATTTCCTAGGAAATAAAAGCAGATAAATATAACTATCATATGTCAAGTTCATGTTTTATATCAGAAAACCAACCATGTAAGAAAATGTTGAAATTGTACAGATAGGAAAGCTAGAAAGCAACTATTGCCATTTTTTGCTCTGCTGGATGAAGTACTTTCATATGTCATCTGGGAAACTAAATAAAAAATATGTATAATCAAGATATTGGTGATGTGTTTCTTCACAAGGCTTATCTAGATGGCATCTTATACGATTGCCACATGTAGGTCTCAGGGAAAAGAATTGTTAAATATGAATGATTCCCAATAAACAAAGGTCAGTGAATCACATTACGGTTACTAGTCAATATTAATACATACCCCATGGAGAAAATAAAAATATCTATTTGTTAAGGTATGATATATACAGTTGACTGAAAAACATTTAACAAAACTTAAACTTTCTTAAACAAAATCGATGTGGATGACTTTTTGGATGTTATCAGTACCATCAAGACCTGAAGATATTAGTATCTAGTAAGTAATATCAGGGTCAAAACAAGCAAGGAGGAGGGGAGAAGATGAATCATTAACATCCAAATGCATTTGTACATGATCATAATTATCCTCAGGTGCTCAGGTTAATATGCTTTCAATGAAAACATGTGGAATAAACAGCTGTCATGGATATGTGCTACCCAAATGAAAGCTTTGCTCAGCCAAAGAAACAACTGGCAAGTTAGTGAACCAGTACATGCTCATACCTTAGGAAAGCAAATACTTTTCACTAAGCCCATAAACAAACTTAAAAATCAGGAAGGATTTCTTTGGAAAATAGAAAGTTCAAAACAGTCTCTTATTTACTGAATTTCCCATAAATATTGGCTCAAAAAATTAAAATACAATAACCTTTTTTATTCATTGTCCAATTTTTGACTATCAGACCTTGAGTTATGCAAATACACTCTGCTTTACATACAGAGATAAAAATAAAAGTAGACATTTTGGCAAAACCAAATTTTGCACCTGTAATGTGGCACGCAAGGAAGCCTGTGGATGGTGTGCCCAAATTGCTGGCATGAGCACTGCTCACACTTAGGCAGCTCCTGGTCAAAAATTCCCTTGTGTTCTGCCTTGATGTTGTTTGAAAGAAATCATGCAATTACAGTCCTGAAAGGAGCCCTAATAGATAATGTAGTTTATCTTTGAGATGCCAGAGAGTATTACATTGAGACAGAGAGACACAAAGAGAGAGAAACAGAGAGGAGAAAGAAAAGAGAGATGTAGAGGTAAGAACATTACATATAATTTAAAAATACAGAAGAAACCCACCTGCTTCTATGCTTCCTAGAATACAGAAGACACATGACATCAATATCATTTATCCCAGAAACTTGGATTTAAGCATTAGGTTTATAAGCAGATTGATCAATGAAAATGTCACGTCAGATATCCACTAATTATTCATTTATTCAATAAATATATAGTGACAATTAACCATTTGGATTATTGAATGATAATTATGGTATTAATGAAATTATAGATCTACTAACCTTGGTTTTAGATTAAACAATAAGAAATTGCCAGTATTTCATTTTTACCTCAAAAAAGCTATTTTGTATTTGAACCTAGTATTTATCACTGACTATTCTAATGTTACTCAATAGCTTGTAAAGAGAAGATTAGCAGAAGTTATATCAATTGACCAAAAAGGATCATTCTTAAAATCTGAATCTAGCAAGGACTTGTTCCTCTTTATGGATTATCAGCTACCAAAATAACAATAAGATCAGATTTCTTACTGGAAAGTTATGCCTACAGAACTTTTTGAATTAATAATTATTTCAACAAATTTCAATTAAAACATTAAAGAGTTAATCTATTTGTAGTAACTTTCAACCTTACTAAATTTAATGTTTTTAAATGAAAGCATTGATCCTTCTATGCTTCATAAAGCATCGTGCTGTCATTACAATGATGATCCTACTGGGAGAACACCAGCCCAATTTATTGAATTAAGATTTTAATATTATGATAGATATAAACCTCAACTTGATTTTTAAAAAAATTTCTGCATAGTGGATGCTTACTATACTCAGCTAATTGAGATGTTGTGACACTGAATTTTCACATAAATTGCTGTTCTCTGAATAAGACTGTTATATCAATCTATGAAGCCCAATATACTTTCTACCTTCCAAATGGGTATTCAACAAACTTCAGTTGTGTCTTTATACTTAACTGTAATTTAGTAATTATTCTTTAAGGGAAAAGGGAATATAAAGAACTCAAAGTGCAGGACAGAATCCATATTAGGGGGAATTGGCATTTGTTTTTAATAAAGAGAAAATGTTATCTATGTAATTTTGAATTCTCATCTTATGCATTTTAGTGAACAAGCATCTATTATAATTGCACTGGTTGTTTACTGTGTACTTTTCCATAAAACAGGATGCATATACATACAGTTATATTAATTTGCTAGATATGGGGCATTTAGGAAGGTCAGCTTCTGTCAGTTAACCAATCCAAAGATATTCCTAAAAATACAGGTGGAAAACTGGCTTCAGGAAATAGCTTCTGTTTATCTTTCAACATTAATTTTCAAATTGGTTAGCATGAGGTCCAACTTTAAAATGGATGAATTATATTTTGAAAATAAACACTTACACTAAAAATTAGGTTATTTTTACCATGGAATTATTCTTGTGCTATCTCTCTGAGCAGAGTACAGGACATATTTATTCATTTAGTTGCTGTGCTAGGCTAAGGTTCAAAATAGGTTACCAGTAAAGTAAAAGGATTTTTGCCTAGTTTTGCAAGAGTTTTATCTATAAGACCTATAAAAAAAAAAAAAGGAAAGAATTTTATTTGGGGAAACCAGCTAAGATTCAAATGTCATAAATTTTAGAGGAGGAATAACTTTTTTTTTTAATCTAACCATACAAAATTTTTTAAGTCCTATTGACATTTTCAATAAGAAGGACTTCTCTTAGTCCATTCTTCTACTGAGCCCTGTCCAAGGGAGATTCCACGTAAATTTATACTCTTCATTGCTAATTAGGCTTTAAACTTAAATCTCTTTGCTCTTAGCTAGCTGGGCTGAACTTTCATCTAATGCAGTGTATGTCTCATATAAGGCCTAGACTAAAATCTAATTTGTGGGGTCAAGTCCTGTTCCTCTTCTCCTGGTTGATGGCATAGACTTGTGAGAAATAAAGGAAGTGTTTCTGTCCCATGTTCCCCTATTAGCTACACAGGAGGAATGAGAGAAAAACAATGCAAAGAAGACAAGCAATCCAAGAGCTAAAACAGATGCCAAGGAAGAGAAACGAAACAGAAGAGCTCTTCATATTTTGTTTCTTTCACCAGAAATCATAATCTCCTACCTTCATGCCTTTGCCGTGACTAACATTAGTACTTATTCTTATGAGTTAAGTGTGAGATTAGAAAGGGAGGTGGAGTTGAAAGTTTTTGCTAACCCCAGAGATGAAACTCAAGACTTAAAAAAGTAAAGAGCAAGACCAGTTAAGAACTGATGATGTCGTAGGGAAAGAGGGGAAGATAAAATCGCTAGCTTAAGGGGTCCTAGATGGAGTCAGTAAAATTCAAGGACCTTGCATGGTGTGTCACCAACCTGAATGTACAGATCAATCCAGGCAAAAGTGGAGAGCAGGAGAATAAAAGCGAAAAATGAATAAAGCTCTAACTTAGCGGCCCAGAAACAAAAATGGAACATAGTAATTGTGAGGCCTAAATAAGTGGAAACTCAACTACAAATCTTGATAAAGTTATGTAGAGAGAAATCTAAGGAAGAATAAACCTGTTAAAAAAACTTTGACACTAATGTGTGGGGAAAGAGTGTATGAATTCCAACAACAAAATAAAAGTGGGAAAAAAAAAGAATTGAATATCTGTAAGTGAATTTGAGGAACTTTAATTAAGATAGTGTAAAGCATATTAACACTTGATTGATATGATAAACCAAATCACCTCTCTGGACTTTAGACTTCTTTTCTGAAAAATGAGGGGATTAGAGTTAACCCGATGATTTATAATGTTAGGGATTTTAAAAACCTATGATTTATGGCTCTAAATTGAGTAGAATAATGTATCTGTTTATCTGGAACAAATTTATTTAAACTCAGAGGGTACTTTTTTTACAAGGTAAAATTTTTGCTAAGGGTGTGACATATAATGAAAATAGTCCTTGAAAGTGAACTAAAGAGTCTTAAAGGGAAAAATTGAGATTAAAAAAATAGTTCTGATTTATAAGGTGGTGGTAATGAAAGTCCATCATTGGCGGCCCTTTTGTTGGAGAGTATTATGTTCTAAATCAATGCATCCCAAATTTATGTACATAAAGCCCATGTGAGAATATTGTCAGAATTATGATTTAGTAGGTCTTGTGGGTAAGGGTGGTACTGAACTTCATATTTCTAATAAGCTCCAAGGTGATATCAATAAGTACTCCTTTTTTCATATCCAAGTACCTATTATTTTCAGTTGGTTTAAGGTGAAAAAAAAGCAAATCAGTGTAAACCATATATGTTCAAAAGGAAGACTGTTTTTGCAATTTTTACACTGTTATTCATCCAGAACTAGTTCTGTATCTCTTTTAGCGAGTAGGAGGGAATGTTAGTAGGACTTAGGTAATGGAGAAAAAAATTAAGAGTATGCTGATTTAGTTTTTTATATGAAAAATTAAGACTGCTGGATTTTAAATCTTAGTTATCTGACTTAGTTCATTTTAGTGGAAGGCACTTTATAAGTAGCAAGGAGAAGAAGCAAAATTCATTAAAGAAGACACACCAAAGAAATGATGGTCAACAGTGACGGAGAGGATCAAAGAATCAGGATCTAGAAAAACACAGCAACCCTGAAGGCATTTAGTGAGTGGTCCAACACACTTAATGTCATACTTCCTAGGGGACCCAGTCTCTTGAATACAGGATAATAGTTACAACCTTAATATTATCAAAAATAAGATAGATTATGCCCAACATATTACCAAGTTTGATGAATAAGTCAGTGAAGTGTTCAATGAATTTTAGAAAAATTGCCAACAAAAATGCCAAATGTATTGTTAATATAATTTTATAGTTAAATGGGTATATTTTAATCATCTTGAAAATTTTTCTCTTCCAGAACATTTTATGCCCAGGGAGAAAAACATTAAAAAGATGTCAGTGTAAATATACACATTTATGCTGCCTGTAGACATAATTCAATCTATTTTATTGGACTGAATATAAACGACATTTTCTGAACATTGTGTTGACATGGAGAAAAAACTTATTACAGTAAATTTTACCTGGATGTTTTTTTTCTCATATATCACTTGAACTCACCTGTGTTATTTTTCACATTCCAGTCATTGTGCCAATAACACTTTAGAAATGGAATTAGTGTTGTTGCTATTGGTCCCTACACTCAGATCTGATTTCAATGTATATTTTAAGATACTGTGTTTCCCTAGCAAAGTAACTAAGGAGTTTGGAGAAGCGAGGCTCACAAATATATTATACCTTAGGCTGCAAGTAGTCTCTCTTCTACAATTTTTCTTCAAGACTTTCTAGGTTGCAAGTGTCTTCAATATTTAGGCATTGTAGTCAGGTCTTTATTATCTTACATTTTATAAATACCAAGTGTTTGAGCCTCTTCTGTCCCTACCCTTTCACAAACATTCAGTTGATGCCTTATACTAGAAGAGTGATGTCAAGTGACCGTGAAGGCTAATATTATTTTAACACTTAATGAAAGAATTTGGTAAATAAAGGTATCTGTTCATTTACTTTGTGATATTGAAGCCCCTTAGCCTGTAGTACCTTTGAAAAAGTAGTAAAAGATCTTTTTTTTTTCTTTTTTTAAAGGTTTTATTTATTTTTTCTGAGTGGAAGAGACAGAAAAAGAGGGAGAGAAAAATCAATGTGTGGTTGCCTCATGCATGCCCCCAAACTGGGGACCCAGCCCAAAACTCAGACATGTGCTCTGACTGGGAATTTGACTGGCGAACCCCTGGTTCACATGCCGGTACTCAATCCACTGAGCCACACCAGCCAGGGTTGTTTTTTCTTAGATGCAAATTTGTGTCCTATTATTCTTTATTTCCTGTTATTTAAAATCAATCTCTATCTCTCCCTCTCTCTGTTGTTTTGGAGGAATGGTAGGGAAGAAAGTAAAATATAGATTAGAATTTAGGATTGTGGTTTCTAAATGTAAAATTAAAAATATACTTCCACATCATTTATTGAACTGGACTCAATAAATCTGAATGACCTTGACACAAACATTTTGTAATATCCATTATCTTTGACCTTTCATGGACTCTCATAAATGAAAAATGAATTTTCAATATCTTCACTTTTTATATAATATCAACCTATAATTTGAATACAAATTAAGAGGGAAGAATTCTCCAATGAACCAACTTGTAACAAAATAATACATAATTTGAGCATCATGTTTACTTGTGTTCATACTCAGGACACTAATATATTAAGGAATATAAAACTACCATGAGAAAATATACTGAGCCCTGGCTGGTGTGTCTTAGTGGATTGCGTGCCGGCCTGTGAATCAAAGGGCCACTGGTTTGATTTCCAGTCAGGGCACATGCCTGGTTTACGGGCCAGATACCCAGTTAGGGGCGCGCAAGAGGCAACCACACATTTATGTTTCTCTCCCTCTCTTTCTTCCTCCTTTCTCCTCTCTCTAAATATAAATAAATAAATAAATCTTTTTAAAAAGAAATAAAATATACTGAACATGGCTGGAACATTTTGGAAAAATATATTTGTCATTCATTAGTTACATGTAAGCCAGAAATTCTGTCATCTATGCATATTTCAAATAGCTAAATTCATTATTCTGCTAATGAAGTAATCTCTTTCTATGAAGTCCAAAAAGAAAAAATAAAGCAGAAATTACAAAAAGGAGTATAGCTAGGAATGATTGATTTAGATATGAATAGAACCTTTGTACCAATGTTTCTCATTCAAGTAAGCTTAATATTGCTAGGCAACAGATGTCTAGAAATTTGTAAAGTTCACCTGAGGGAACAAATAAAAATAAAATGTTCATAAGTTTATTGGAGGAATAAGACATATAGCCACGGAATGTCTTATTGTAACTTATTTAAATGTGCTAAAATAGAAACATAATTTTGCCTGGGTTTGTCTACATAAAGTATTTATATAATCAAAATAGAACTATTGGCTTATGTTAAATTTGTAAGATAATATTAGCCTGTGCTTATTTTCCTCTAGCAGTATTTATTGATCATATTTTCAAATTGTGACCCAGCATATTTCAAACAATTTTGGTATGTAGCCCATATGAATCAACATGGAAACTTGAAGAAAAATGGAATTATAGGTTAGTGATGTAATTCTCCCATAAACTAGAAATGAAATAAGTTGCCCTCTTCCTAAGATGTTAATTTTGTCTGCTGAACAAGCGTATTCATTCAGAACTATGAGAAAAAAAGGGAAAGGAGAGAAAATACAAGCAAAAGCAAGGAAAAATATAAACATAGAGATATATTTGTGCTCTAAAAACTCACTTTTTCTAAATCTAAATTCTAACCTGACTTCAGTGAAGTTTAGAAGATTATTAACATCCTATTACATTTTAAGAGCATTTCTATATAAAGGAGAAAAATTGTTTCAATGCTTTTATGTTTGGGTTTATGCAAATTAAGTAATTTAGTTTGATATTTTTGAGGTTCTATGCAAATTAAACTTCAAATTAGTTATAAATGTTAAGTATATATTTCAGATTACTGTTCTCAGCACTGTAATATGGGAGAAACACTGTGTCAATCCAGGAATTATGAGCTGTACAAACTGAGTACTGACTGGCTGAATGGCCATGTACTAATCATTTTAAATCTCTTGGCCTCTAATTCCTCATCTGAGGAAAGAACAGTGTAAATGTATTTTGGAGATCAGGGTCACTCAATAATACCTCAGTTATGAGTCTTTAGGTGCATGCCCACACATAAGCCAATAAAATAGTAATGATGATAATAATGAAGTAATAACATTTATGGAGCACATTCTGCTGGACCAGGCTGTGTTAAGTAGAATGACCCCTCCCCAGGTGCCCCCATTCCATTGCTCAGAACCTAGTAAACGGCACTTTACATGGTAAAGGGATGTTGCAGATGTGATTAAGGTTGAGAACACTGAGATGGAGAGATCACCCTGGATTATCAAGGTGGGCCCAGCCTAATTAGGTGGGTCTTTCAAAGCTTCCCTGCTGCAGTGAGAAAAAGGCAGATGCTGCGTTGCTGGCTTTGAAGGTGGAGGGAGAGGGCACAAGACAAGGAATGCACGGCACACAGCTTCTAGAAACCGGAAAGGCAAGAAAATGGATTCTCCCAGAGCTTCCAGGAGGAAACATAACCCTGCCAACACCTTGGTTTTAAATCAGTGAGACCAGTGTCAGACCTCTGACCTCAAGGAGCTGTAAAATAATAAATTCTTGTTTTTTAGCCACTTAGTTTGTGGTCATTTGTTACAGCAGCAGTAAAATATCCTGATGTATTAGACTCCGCTGTGGTAATTTAAATGAACTCATTTTGGCCTCAAAACAACTCAGAGAAACAAAGACCATCATTATCCTTAGTATACACATAAGGAAATTGAGGTTTAGAGTGTTTAAGTAACTTCTCAAGCTTACAGCTTATAAATGGTGAAGCTAACATTTGATCCCAAGACTGTTTTGTCTACTGAAGAAGATGTGTTTAAAATACCCCTATGTATTAAAATCATTTAAAAGTTTCCTGTTTTATTTCCCCTACCATAGAATGAAACTTTTTTTTTTTTTTTCTTTATCAATTGCATACTAGAAAGAAGGGCCTATGAGGATATCTCCGGGAGGAGTTTGGGCCCTTTAGAAAAAAGTTATTGTATACTTTGTGTAAAATTAGTTCTTTTTCTAAAGTCATCAGCTTTCATATTTCTTGTAATCAGAATGATTTGCTAGTATTTTATAAGGGAAATATAATGCATGCTATCACTAGTCTGATATATTCTAGAATTTAGGAAAGGCTCTTTTGTTTGATGATGTTGTCCTTCCTTCCTTCCTTTTTTTTTTTTTCCCAGCCTAAGCAGCATCTCACTTACCTCAGGGTGGGGGGAGGAGGAGTGTGATCTCTCTTAAAAAGATATGTTCAGTGCTGATTCACCAAGCAAAATGCTTTCTCTTTACCCTTATGATGGCCCCATCTGTTTATCTTCTCCCTTATCCTTTGTTACACCCAGATGCCTGCCTTCTGCCTTCTATTTGGAGCACTAGCTTCTTTTCTCCTTTCAAAAGATTTCCTACCTCTCTCTTTAGTCATTGAGGTTGGGGGAGATTTTTTTTTTTTTTTTTTTTGCCTGGAGCTTTGGATATTTCATAACCTCTTCACCAAAATAACACCACTTCTTCCTCCGCCTCTCAATGGCATCTGAGGTGATGAGCTCCTGAGAGCTGTGAGATCTTTTTGCAAAGCACCTGACAAGGCCTTCCAAATCAGCAAGCTAGAGCAACCAGAGGTGATTTAGCTCTTTGGTTTCCTTTTTTTTTTTTTTTTTTTTTTTTGGTGCTGCAAGCAAGCCTTGGAAGTGTAGGGACTTCTGGTATTTCACAGTCTCAGTAGGCAGGATCCCCTTTGGTGCAAACTGCAGTACAAGAAGGACATTTTGGAATGAAGAGGAAGAAATTGAACAGTGTGAATTTTGGAAGAGATTTGCTTATTTTGTGTGTTCTGAGAGAAGGAAAGATGGGATAAGGGTGGAGGAAAAGGACAGAAAAAGTAGTACTTTGGACACTATCACCTAAACAGGCATTTAAAAAAGCTTCCTGTCCTCCTCAGTCACTGAAAAGGAAATACATATGTTATATCTCCTCACTGTCTTCAGTTTTGTTAGACTTCATCCCAGACATCAGGCTGCATGCTTGCATTTGCCATTCTCAAGGTCTTTTGACATTCTTGGTGTTAAGCGCATTAACAGAACAGAGTGACTAAGGTAGATAAGACTATCTTTAAGTAAAGTTGTGAGGTAATTTATTATTAATAGAAGAGGTCTTTTCTGAAGCGATTACTTCTCACCCTGTTCAGTGAGGTTAGATATTCTGGGTATCCAATTAAATAAAAATGTGTGTATGTGGCAGAAGTATAAGGAAGAGACAAGAAGGAGCAATGAAGAAGTGCAGTAAAGGTCAGTCCGCAAATATGAAGCGAATTGAATAGGTTTGCTCCATCTCCTTTTTCACCCTGTTATCTATCTCTCTCTAACTATTCTGAGGAGCTAAAGAAAAAAAAAACTCTTCTACTCTATTTTTGAACTGAATCAATGAAGAAAAGAAAGTTTTATAGTATCCTTTAAGGAAAATAATTCAAATATAATGTATTTTCTTTCCACCTAAACCCAGAAACCATGATATTTTCTATTTATTTTCTTCAGACAACAATGAATCATTCTCACTTGGAAAGGGTAATATTTAAAAAGTCATATAAGATATTGAAGATAAGAAATATTTCTCTGTAGATATGAAATAGAGGAGGTCAAGAAGGTAGAAAAGCTTTCTCCAGCTATTCTGACTGATAAGGACTTTCCTTTAAATTCTCCTTGTCTTTATATTTGAATCTGTATGTCATATATCAGAATTGATCACCCTATTACCGGACAGGGACCTGGCCCTGAGCAGGTCTGCCTACGGCCAGCTGTAGTGTGTGGATTCTTGATTTCATGTAAGAAATATTTCACAACACAAGTCCAGGTGACTGTAAGGATGTATTTATTAAAGCTGGGGACAGCGAAACAAGGAAGGGCTCAGCACAGAAGAAGCAGCAGGAGAGCCTAGGCTGGACTGCCTTAGCTCATTGGGAAGTCAGAGAAAAGGGGCTTTGGGGACAGGTTCAGGGGATTGGCCTGGGATGAGCTGCCAGCTGCCTATTGCCTTAGAGTTTAGGAGACACCTGTCTGTGAAGAAAGAAGTGGGGGAAGAAGTAGGGAAGGGAAATGGCACTGGCTGCTCCCCAGAGGGAGAGCGCCAACTCTGGGTCTTTTGTCTTGAGACTTTCATCTCCCTTGCAGGCAGGAACCTTAGGGGAGGTCTGAGGGGAGGGTTTCAGTGGAATATTCATCAGTTCTCCAGCTGTGATTGTTCAGTGACAGGGCAAAGTCATTGCAGTTGGTTCTGGTGTTGCCTACCTGGTTTTGCGGCTTTTCTGGGCCTGGGGCTGAAATACAACTGAGGCCTGGATGTTAGATCCTAGATGTTATCTCCAGGATGAAAAGGCCAGAGGAGAAGAGGTTACCCTGAGGCTGAGGCCCTTGTTTTCCCATTTTTACCCCCTGTCAGGCACTGAGGGCCTCTGCCCTGGTGACCAGGTGCACCTGTCTGTAAGCTGCTCAGCCATTGTGTCTTGCTGTCTGTCTCAGTTTCCCTATCTTGCCTCAACCCTACAATTTTCAATAACATGAACATTACAATGCAGGGATCTAGGTGTCCTTCCTAAAAAAATGACTTTCTGAATATGTCTTGTTCTCTAGTTAGCCTCCTCTATTTTTTTGTGAAAACACCCAAAGTCATGAAATAAAATTTCTTTAAAAATGAATGTGCTTGGATGCCCTCCTGATGCCTACATTCCTCATAACGTGATTAGCTACTTAATGCCGAAAGATAGGTTCAGTTAGGCCCATTATATAGTTTGTGAAGTAGAGAGGCAAAAGAGGTTTAAAAATGTACTGAAGATTACACTGCTAGGAAGCCATGGTGGTAGGGTGCAAACCAAAACATCTGAATGCCAAGCTGGGATTTTTCTCCCCATTCTATAATTTTTATTTCACTCTTCTCTACTTTCTGCCCAAATTAAATATGAAACTTCAGCATAAATGAGAATTTTTCTAAAAATTAAATGTGAGAATACTTTGTTAAGAAATTTAGGACTTGGGTCTCCATAGAAGAATCACAATGCAATTTGTGCTGTTTGATAACCTTGTTATCAGCCTGTTAATGTTTGTCAGCCTGCAATAGTGTGTGTGTGTGTGTGTGTGTGTGTGTGTGCATGTGTTTTAATTATCTGTTTATTAGTATAACATGCATTTATCTTTCTTGCTGTCATCTGCTCAGTGTGACATAACATATTAGCTTTGCTCCATTAGTGAAGATTCTGGTTCTCTACTGTCCATAGTACCTCAAAATTTTGTGCTTGGAGCTCTACTATCTGGAAGAGAGGCTACTGACTCTGAAGGAATCTAGTAAAGCTCTCCAACATAAAAACTTTCAGAGGCACAGAATGATCCACTGGTGAAACAGAAGTTCAAATATAAACATTTTAGTTTAACAATTAAAATAATACCTTGCTAAACCTCTGTTGTATTATTCTTATATACAAGAATACAATATGGGTTATGGTACAATGCCTTTAGTATTTTCCCCCTCTAGGTTAAGTTCCATCAAATGATATATATGTTCAGCAATAGGAAGGACATAGCTTATCTCTCCTTTCTTTAGACAAATGAATGGCAATAAATAAATGTAGTATGACACAAAATTACTTCTGAGTTCATAAAAGTGGTTAAAACATATTAGCTGAATAGAAATGATGTTTAAATAACTGTAAAACTCCAAGCAAAGGAGAATCTTCAAAGCCATATAGAGTGAAGATCTTATATCATTAATATCCAAGAGCTGGAAGACAATTTAAAATGTACATGTATCTCATACCCTCTAAGAGTAAATGCCTTTGGGTAAGAGGAAACCAAAAATTGATAAGTGAATTATCACTTAAGACAAAAGATCAAATTAGAATGTTATCTATAGCTAAAAAAGAATGTCAAAATTTTGTTGATTTTCTTAATGGTATCATATTGTCAGTTTAGTAAATGGGCCTAGTGAGAAGGTATGTTTTATTATTTACCAAATTTCCAGCCAAAAATCTCACATAACTATAAGGTAGTTTAGTTTCCAACCATGTACAGAAAAATTCTTTCCTCTTATCTTGCTAGAGAAAAGAAAATTTTTGCCTTAAAATGTATGTTCTATGAATTAATTCATGTCTGTCCTTCTATATACCAATTAATTTTTGTTCATTGATTGAAAGCTACTGGAGCTAGAGAGGTGGCTGTGTGATGTAACTGGCCAATCAAGTTTAAATGCAAATGATTAAGTGGTGTAAACGTTAGCAGGGATGGCAAACAGAACCACTTTCCCTCATGTGCTTCCTAGCAAGAGCAGCTTACTCAAAATGATCTGTGTTCAAACACAGCTGCCCCTCTCTCCTACGTTCTTCAGTACTCTACCTCCATTTAATTCTAGCAGTCCCCAGGGAGAACGATTGTTTTAATTGGATTTCTAGAATTGCTATACTGATGAATACTGGCCCTTTAAAGTAATGTAATATATGCTATCCTTTTGTATTTCAAATTGCTTTACCAAATAACCACTCTATTTTCAGAGCCTGTTTGTAGAAGGTCACTGTGCTGTGCATTGGCTTCTCTCATGCAGTCTGTTCAGAGTCCTCATTATAGGTTTTGTTTAGGACTCATATCAATGAAAATCTCCCAATTTATTTCCTCGATGTTATACTTGATTTTTGAGCACAGTTTCCACATTAATTGACAGTAGAATTTCTTCTCCAGAGTCCTACTCCCAATGACAAATATGTGAGTCATCATGAATGTCATGAGAACAAATCTGCAGTTATTCATGCCAGTTTCTCCTAACCAAAGGAAGATGTCTACTTCATTTTTGTTGTTGTTATTAAGTATAAACATGATGCAAAGTTGTTACTAGTAGGGAACTAACGATCTGACTTTTCTAAAGTGAAATTTAAAAGCTACTTTATTTCAAACAACAAATGCTGGCGAGGATGTGGAGAAACGGGAACCCTACTGCACTGTTGGTGGGAATTCAGACTGC
Source organism: Furipterus horrens (assembly GCF_987537825.1). Lineage (NCBI taxonomy): Eukaryota > Metazoa > Chordata > Mammalia > Chiroptera > Furipteridae > Furipterus > Furipterus horrens. The sequence continues at coordinate 89,177,872 of NW_028327171.1, forward strand.
TGCAGCCACTATGGAAAACAGTATGGAATTTCCTCAAAAAACTAAAAATGGAACTTCCATTTGAACCAGTGATTCCACTGCTAGGATTATACCCGAAAAATCCTAAAACCCTAATTCAAAAAACCTTATGCACCCCTATGTTCATAGCAGCCCTGTTTACAATAGCTAAGTGCTGGAAACAGCCTAAGTGCCCATCTGTAGATGAGTGGATCAAAAAACGGTGGTACATCTACACAATGCAATACTATGTAGCAGAAAGAAAGAAGGATCTCCTGCCATTTGCGACAACATGGATGGAACTAGAGAGAATTATGCTTAGTGAAATAAGCCAGGCAAAGAAAGCAAAATACCATATGATATCACCCAATACAGGAAACTAAAGAGCAACACAAACAAACGAACTAAATAGGCAAAGACTAGAATAGTAGTCAGTAGGGGGGAGGGGGGAGGGAGAGAAGGGGGATAAGTAAGGGAAGGGTCTAGTCAAGGAACGTATATGAATGACTCATGGACATGACAACGGGGAGGGATATAATTGTGGGAGAAGGGATGGGCTGGGAGGGGGGAGCAATGGGAGAAAAATGGGACAACTGTAATTGAATAACCAAAAAATAAAATTAAAAAATAAATAAAAGCTACTTTATTTCATTTTGTATTTTTATTAAAATGAAATATTATAATCTCAAGGTCCTTGTTTCATTTTCCGTCTGTTTCACTATGGTTATTTGACCAACAAAAGAATAAACTAAAAATTGTAATAAGCAACCATTTTCTTCCTTCTTTCAACACTTACAAAGTTTTAAATATCAAGTTACATCTGTCACACATTTGAACACCAAAACGTTTGTTGTTAATTGTGTTTAGTTGACAGTTCAGTATTTAGGGAGAATAGTAATAAGTTTTTAAGCCGCACCATTATTTATAAGCAACCAATTTAGCCACCCTTGCCCTGCTGTCAAAAAGCTTCAGTTCAAGTAACAAACTAATTATTGTTCACATGAGGATGGGAGATAACTATGGAAACACAAAAATTGTCATACTTCCTTAATATTTGTATGCAAAGAATGACTAGCTTTTCTCCTAGCCCTTCCTTCCTTCCTTCCTTCCTTCCTTCCTTCCTTCCTTCCTTCCTTCCTTTCCCTCACTTCCTCTTTTCTCTCTTTTCTTCCCTCCCTGTTTCTCTCCTTTGCTTTTTCCTTTTCCTTTTAGGAGTCTGCATTTTCAAGATATAGGTTTTGTGTGTGTGAAATAGTCAGATGACATTTTTTAAAAATCTCTTTTTTTTGACAGGAAGAGTAATATTTAATTTTTATTTTTTAAAGTTACAATGTACATTTAATATTATTTTCTATTAGTTTTAGGTGTACAGCACAGGGGTTAGACAATAATATACTTTACAAAGTGTTCCCCCTGATAATATCTCTCTCAAAATGTTTCCTCTCTAACTTTAGAAACCCCATGGAAAACACTGATACAATATTTACAGTTTAATAGTGGGAAAGGTAGTCATTCTATTAAATGCTTCATTGCATATCATAGCACCTACACTTGAAAATATGTCATCTTCTTCATATTAATTGTGCCAAACTCTCCAAAACTTGGTATTTTAAAAATACCAAGGTGATTTAGAAAAAATGTATGGTGTGGTGTTAATAAATAGAGTATTGGATTGAGAATCAGAGGAGTTGTTAAGTCAGTTCTGCCTTTAATACTAAATACTCTGGTGCTCGGCCTCTCTAGTTATATGATGGGTGTTCTGCAGTAAATGACCTTTAAGGTTATTTCACATTCTACTGTACAATGTCTCTGAGACATTTCCTTATAAAAATGCAGCAGCAAAAATATTTCATAGATCCAGAGGCTTCTTATCTGCCAACCTCAACCATTTAGGGCTCAGCCAAGAGCCCATGGGAAGGACAGGGGTTCTGAGCAGCCAAAATAAATGCTGATGTCCATGAACTAAACCTTATCCTTAAGGAAACTCCTCAGGGCCATAACTCCGAGATTGTTTACTGTTTAAATAGAACCTCTTTTTAAGTTTGATTATCTTGTTTTCAAAGGCCTGGCACTTTGGTGGCAAATTGGAAAGGGGCTGCAAGGCAATCATGGCCTGGAGCAATGCATGGGGACAGTGCTCTGTGGTTTCCAAGGGAGCTGTGGGCATTAGTACCAGTGACAGCAGATAGCAAGAGTGAGAAAAAAGATAAATCATTCAAACAAAACAACAATTTCAAAATCCTTTTGGGGTGGGGCTGTTTAGTATACTGGTCAAACATGTTTATTCACTTCAGTAGTTCCTGAGATCCTCACTAAGTTACAGCATAGTATATGCTTATAGAAATAACTGAATTGCCATAAAAAAAGTTCATTTGTAATCTGAATAATATTTGAAGAGGTGACATACTTGGAAAGTGCATTTTCAAACACTACAAAATGTTAGCTATTGTCATATAATTTGATTGGAAGTCAGGAGACTATGTAATACAGTACAAATGGTTTCCATGTAATAGAATTAAAAATTAAAAATTTATAATAAATAGGGGTTACATTTGAATTACCTAGAGAATTATATCTGAGTAATCTTGAATACATGAAATATTACTCTAATTTTGAAACACAGTTGATTTTTTATTATTCATAATGAAAGTAATTCAGATAAAAAATATTCATTTTGTTCCATATTTAAACAAAATGATTCACTCTTGGTTCACAATTTTTTGCAACATTATTTCTAAACTCATGGGTTTATTATGATAGTACTATTAGAGAGATATAAAACATGGTACATGCCAACATTCAAAACATTGTATATTGAGACAATGTAATGAAAATTTTTAACAATTCTTTTTTTTTTTTTTAATCCTCGTGGAAGGATATATTTCTTGATTCCAGAGAGAGAGGAAGGGGAAGAGAGAGAGCAAGAGAGACATCAATGTGAGAGAACATCAATTGGTTGCCTCCTGAATGTTCCCCAGCCGGAGACCAAACCCGTAACCCAGGCATGTGCCCTGATCAGAAATTGAACCTGCAACCTTTCATTTTATGGGATGATGCTCCAACCAACTGAGCCACACCATCCAGGGCTTTAATAATTCTTAAGTTGATAGTGGTAACCAATCTAAAGGAAAGTTACATCTAAAAACATTCAACTGATATAGAGTTAGAAACCCAAACCAAAGTTCGTTCAATGTCAAATTACTAAAATATTCATTGGAACCTCCAACAATAAATTAATTTATAAAATGAAAATAAGAAATATGACATTGTCTTTTTTTTTAAGCTTTTTCCAGTGCAGACACAAATATGATATGGCTTCAAATCCTGGCTGAGCATTAACTGTAAGCTTTTCTCATATTGGGGAATGTAAATCCTAGAATATTTAAGCCTTGTTTTTATATCATATTATCCATGAATAACCTGAGGCCCAGGAAAGCAAGGATAAAATGATTTAGAGGTAAAGATGAGACAAGACCTCAGTCTCTAAATTCTATGTTAGTATTCTTTCACTATGAGTTATAGAACTGATATTTTATCCATATCTTATCATCGGTGCATATAACATCAATGGCAAACATTTTAATAATAAAGAGCTGGGGGACATGACAGTCTATGATCCTAGGGGTTTGGGACCATAATTTTGGAAGTCATTTCCCAGAGTCAGGGCATTTAAGGAGAGCACACAAAGGCAACTGAACAGTGAATAGGAGAAAGGCCATTAGCCAGGCAGGTCCAGGTTAGTGGGATGGACTGAGCACAGATTGCTCAATTGCTCTTTTGTAGAGGAGGGAAAGAACAAGAGCACCAGAGGCTGCTAACTTCCAGCTATCAGCAAATTTCAAAAGATATGTTGGACAGATATAGAAGTAATATTTTCCATTCTTTCCCTATATAGGAGAGGCATTGTGCTTCAAATGGAAACTGAAATTCACTAGTAACTAAAGTTAGCAGCAGTCGTGCTTGGCAACTAGCTTTGGTTACAGTATCACTTGGGAACTGAAATGTTTAAACAATAATAACACAATGTCTTTGCACTTTATGTCAGATCTTTGCATGAGGTCCTTAATCCAATTATCAGTGTTTTCAGAAACGCTTCTGGAGTCCCAAAAGTATTCAGAAACTGCTCTAAAAAAGTTTTAATGGTGACTGAAAAGCACAGTTTTGTAGGTCTTTATCTTTCACATTTCATTTTTGAGTTCTCTTTATCAAAGTTCTAATTGGTAAGTACAAAGCCTTTTTTTTTTAAAGCAGTATTTTAAAAGACTATTTAAGTTCCAGCTTTGGGCTTTTCTCTTTTTGTAGTGTTTATCAAGAAGGCTTCCATGTGTTAAAGCCAAAATGCATTTTACATTAACAATTTGCGTTTAGAAATCCAGGCACCCAACACCCCCAGAGTTAATATTTGCTTTGGACTGTTCTGCTTATTTAGTCTCAAGCTCTTCCAAAAAGCTAATACAAAAAGGCAGCTTTCTTGTTTGCCTAGCAAGTGTGTGATTTCACACATAGTGTGTGATGTGCTTCTACAGAGACAAAGTATTAGCTGTTCTTCACGTGAGCAGTGTACTTAGCTAGGTTGGGAAATGTGAACTTTGTAGCTGCATGATGCAGCAAATTCACTGAGGCTTATGTCAATTCCACTTTGGAAATATCTCCACTTCACCATGCTTCCTCTTCTTCATTCCCCAGTCCTATTTCACTATGATTACATGACCTAAACATTTTAATTTTCTTACCAGGTTTATCCGCTCCTAGTCCTTTCTTCAGCTCCTTCCCCTCCACACTACTGCCACAGAGAACTCTCAGCAGCAGAAATACGACCACTTCACTGCCATCCTTAAAATACACCAAAAATGCTTTTATTGCCTCCACACTCCTTATAAGATCCAGTCCAAATTCGTTCAGCTGTTATTAAGGGCTTTCAGAGCATCAGCCACATGGTTCCTTCCCAGCTGTGTTTCCTCCCATTACCTCTCACAGGCCCTAAATGCCAAGCCACACTGGCCAAGCTAGATCCTGCCTTTTGCTCCTAGCCTTTCTTCTGCATGGAGTTTCTTCTGTTTTCACTTGAAAAAGTCCTCATCTGTGAAGATTAATATGAATATCCTTTTTGGGTAAAGCTTTCTCCAGTCTGTTCATCAGTCTTTCCTCTGCTCCTACAACATTTGACATATAATATCTTTTATTCATTTAAAGCCAGGGAGACATAATAGCTATCACTTTTTGAGCTTTATTGAGATATTTTTGACAGATAAAAATTGTATATAGCCCTGACTGGGTGTCTTAGAGTTTGTTAGAGCATCGTCCCACATACCAAAAGGTTGCTGGTTTGATACCCACTCAGGACACTATGGGAAGCAACCAGTGTTTCTCCCTCTCCCTTCCTTCTTCTTTCCCTCCCTTCTTCCCTCCCTTCCTCTCTCTCTAAAATCGATAAATATATCCTCATGTGAAGATTTAAAAAACATTGCGTGTATATATACTTTTTAATTATTTATATTTAATATATTTTGGGTGTACAGCATGATGTTTTGATATATGTATACATTGTGAAATGATTACCACATTCAAGCTAATTTACATATTCATCATCTCACATATTTACCCTTTGTGTGAGCGTGGTAGATAAGAACCTTGAGATTTGTTCTCTTAGCAAATTTTGAGTATGCAATCCATTATTATTAATTATAGTCACCGTGCTACTATACATTATGTCTTAGAAATTATTCATCTTATAAGTTGGTACCCTTTGACAAATATCTCCCCATTTTCCCTACTACCCCTCCACCCAACCCATTTGACTCTCAGTAGCTATAAGTTTGGTGTTTTTGTTGTTATTGGGGGTTTTGGGGGGGTTTGTTTTGTTTTTAGTTTCCACATATAAATGAGATTTGTATTTGTAAGTACATATTTCTCTGTGTATAGCTTATTTCAATCAGCATAATGTATAGGTTTATCCATGTTTTCACAAATAGATGGATTTCCTTCTTTTTATAAGAGTGAATAACACGTATGTGTGCGTGTGTGTGATTTTCTCTATCCATTCATCCATTTACAGACACTAAGTTGTTTGCATATCTTGACTATTGTGAATAATGCTGCAATAACCATAAGAATGTAAATAACCCGTTGATATAGTGCTTTTTATTTTCTTTAGATATATACCTAGAAGTGATAGGAGTAGGATTACTGCATCAAATGGTAGTTCTATTGTTTATTTTTTAAGTATCTTTGTACTTTTTCCCATGAGGGCTGTACCCATTTACATTCCTACAAACGGTGCACAGGGGTTCCTTTTTCTCTTCATCTTTGCCAATACTTGTCTTTTGGCTTTTTGGTAATAGCCATTATTGCCGGTGTGAGGTGATGTGGTTTTGATTTGTGTTTCCTTGATGCTTAGTGATGTTGAGCATCTTTTCATAATAGCTAATATTTATTGAGCACTTCTTATATGCAAAGCACATGTAAGCAGCTTACATATACAAATTTAATATTCACAATAACCCTATAGACTTTATACCATTATTGTCTTCCATTTAATAGTTGGGAAACATGAACATATGTAGGATAAATAACTCTCACCTACCTTATTAGTAGCAGGGCTTGAATCCCACTATTGCAGCCTGAGTCCAGAGACCACACCTGAGCTGCTATCCTGTGCTGCTAGTTGTGTTTCATTGGCCTTTTCTTGTAGATTTTCATATTCTTGGAATAGATAACTTCTCTACGTTTGTATGCCTAGCAGAAATACAGTATCTGGCATGTTGTAACCAATCAATAGCTTCATGTCCAATGAACTTTAATTACTATGAAATAAAATCCTTGGATTAAGAGAAATTTTATTTTCAAATGTTTATAGAACATATTCTGAGAAAAAAATTAGGGAATATTTTACACAGGTCAATAATAAAAAAAAATTTGATACCAAGATACTAAGTGGCTCTTAATGTTTAATATATATATCTTTTACAGTTTCTCAATTACATCAACAATATTGGATAAATGTTGAACCCATATTTTTATATAGTCTGTTTTTCAGGTACATGCAATTTTGCTTTTTCAATATATGGCATTGGCTTTCCTACGTATCAATACATCATTATCAATTGTCTTATAGCTACAGAGGTTTTAGAATAAATAGCACACTTCATAATGACACCTTCCTGAAGTCCACGTTTAACCACTTGTTTTCATTGACTATATGTTTACCTTGGCGACTATTAGGTCAGCTATTGTGTTGGAAATTTCCTTTGTAGAATAGCTTCCAGGTTTTAATATTAAAAGTAAGAATCAATAGATTTCTGAGTAACAGACTCTAAAGTCGTACTTATCATGGAAAAGGTTGATAATTAATATATATGAATTGATTGAACATGTGTCAGTAATCATATATGTAGGTTAAAACTGCCTGTAATTCAAAAAAGGTAAAGAAGAAAATATTTTCAAGTTGATTCCAGACATGCTCTTTGTTATCTGTACAATATATGTGTTGGATTTTCAGACAGTGAAAGTCTAAACATTTCAGTCTTTTCTATTTGACTTGTTTGTTTTTTAATTTATTCTTTCCTGAGGGGAAAGCTTTTGGAGTACTTTCAGTTATAGAACTTAAATGAGATTCATAAACAGAAGTCATGATACAATCTGAAACCTTGCTGAAACTCTTAGGACTCATCTCTGTAACCTGGAACTCCTTTAATGTGTAGGAACAGTGAACTTTTTTTTTAACGTTAATGACACTTATTTTTAAAAGGTTTTAAAAATAGTAGAGCCAAAGAGGTAACATTATAGTCTTCAGTTTAGGGGGATTTTGACTGTCATTATCTCCTTGAGTAGTAAGCACGAATGAATTATCAAAGTTATCGTCTCTTTTAAATGGAAGATGAACCAAATGTATTAGCACCTCAGTGGGTCTGGGAATATGTGGGAAGCACAATCATACAACAGCGATTGCCGGGCTTCAGCTCAGCGCCCCAGTATGCTGAGGTCTTGGTGTTGTCAGCACCTTGTGAGATCTGCCTGGGGATACAGATGCCTAGACTGAGATTACCTTGCTGGTGGATGCAAAACTCTGTCCTTGAAGATTTTTATGTCCTTCTCTCCACCACAATCAAGGGAATTTAGATGATATTATCTAAATATAGAATATGTTTCATAGACTGAAGAAATGGCATCAATTTTTTTAATTAATAGAGTATTTTTATGTGTTTTAGGTTTACAGGAAACTTGAGAGTTCCCATGTATTCCCTCAACAGTCCCTCCTCCCATTTCCCTGTTATTAACATCTTGCATTAGTGTAGTATAACTATGAGAATTGTTGAATCCATGTTGGTACATTATTATTATTATTATTATTATTATTATTAGCAAACATCTATAATTTATACTAGGTTTCCCTTTTTGTGATGTACATTTTATGGGTTTTGACAAATGTTTAATGACTTGTATCCACCATCACAGTGTTAGAATAATTTTACTGCCCTAAAAATTTCCTGTATTCAACATATTCCTTCCTCCCTCTCTCTCTCTGCCTGAATCCCTGGCAATGACTGATCTTTTATACTATCTCCTTAGTTTTGCCTTTTCTATAATAACATATAGTTGGAACAATATAGTGTATAGCCTTTTCAGATTCACGTCTTTTACTTAGAAATATGCATTTAAGGTTCCTTTGTGTCTTTTCCTGGTTTGGTCCTTCATTGCCTTTTATTGTTGAATAATATTCTATTGTATGGCTGTACCACAGTTGGCTTATCTGTTCACCTACTGAAGGACATCTTGATTGCTTCCAAAATTTGGCAATTATGACTAAAACTGTTATAACATTTATGTACAGGTTTTTGTATGAACTTAAATTTTCATCTCACTTAAAAATTACAATTGTAAAAAAATATTTTTGATGGAAAGGAATGGACATAGGTTTTAAAATTAGCAGAACTTGATTTGAACCCCAACCTTTTCATTTTATGCATTTAATAAAATTTTCTTTGTAGTCTCTTTTTCTACTCTCCTGGGTGTTTAAAATGCACAAGTGCTACTCTCTGTTAATTGAATGCCTTGTCTACCTTACAGAGCCATATTATACTTCTGTTTGCTTATCTGCAAGGCATCTACCTCCTGAGTTATTTATAGTATTTTTATGTTCTTTTGAAAATTAAATGAGTTATCATGGACAGTAGTTAGTGTGCCTGGGAATAAATGCTGAATTGCTGCACAGCAGCCCATTGAGAGATGGGTGATCAAATATGTTAGCTTATTTTGTTTGTGATTCCTCCAATCTACAGGGTTTGAAAAAAATCTAAGTCTAAATGTAGAAAGCATTACAACACTTTTCAAGCAATATTCCTAAATTGGCTATTATGTGAAATGAAATATGGACATATAATCATTTTCTATATATATAATGGTGATGAGAATTGGACTTCAGCTGAGAATTAATTTTGAGCCCTGACCCTATAACATACTGGCTTAGTGATGTTGGAATCACCTCTTAGCTCTGCAGGGCAAACAGTGTCTTGTTAGTAAAATGAAGTATCCTAATATTTGTTCACCATACAGGTTTATTTGCTCATCATATAGGACTTTTGTGAGGCCCAAATGCAGAAACATACAATATGTATAAAAGAATAGTGCAAACTATAAAGTACTATAAAAAGTCCATTATTATTACTATTATTGCTCTACTATATTATTTGTTTTTAATTTAGCTAACCCTTTACCAAATCAATGTGTAGTTTTCTTTTTTTTTTTTTTTCATTGTGTTCATATTGAAACCCTAGTCTACTTCTATCAGAGAAGGGTCAAGATAGTTATGTTCTGCCTAATTTCCCCCATGTGTTAGTCAGGAGCCTCTGAGAAAGCAGATGCCAAAGTGGATTAAACAGGTGAGGATTTTAGTAGAGGAAACATGAATGTCAGAAAAAAGTTAGGAGGGAGGTGGCGAGCTGGGGAGTCATCAGACTGCAATGTAACTCTGTTGTGAGGTCTGGAAGGTTCCGTGGGCACGTCCTAAATTTCCCTGCACTCTAAGGAATGTTTGTCAGGAAGTTGGGATGTCTCTGACCAAGTCAGAGCTCAGAGGAGTGCCCTTCTTCCAGAACCTTGCACACCTTCGTATCCCTGCTGTGCTCAGTCATGAGCTGGGAACAGTAGTGGGAAGTGTGGCCTTAGCACTGAGTTGGTGATGGATATTTGAGTGTCACAGTTGGGCCCTTGGAAAGTTACATTCCTTGCAGTTGGAGGCTATGAGTTACATCTTCATGCCCATCTTGTCCATGATAGCTAGTTTTCCAAAAATTTTTCTGTGACCCATTAAACCATTTTCTAAATTAAAGCATAAATATGGCACATTTTAAAGTTATAATTGGCTGCTGGCACTATGAAATGGAGCTTTCAGAGTTAGTTTTGGGGAGTTAGGGAAGGTTTCAAAGCTGGAGGCAACTTCAGGTCCAGATTTTACAAGATTTTTAAAAACCTTTTAACATTCTTCCACCCTGACACCCTTAGAAATGATAAAACTACCTTTCAGTGCAGCTTCCTATATTTCTCATCTCTACTCATCGCGTTCCTAAATTATCTTGTTCTCTTTCCCACTTTTCCTCCCACTCATCAATTAAGGATAATGACTGTCAGGGAAAATGGAATATATAAAAAGTTATTGTTAATATTAATACGTGGCACACTTGTCTCTCCGAGTTCGTGCATTCTGTAGTTACTTCATGGAGCTGTCACTGTGGACACGCTACAGTGGGTATTGTTTTCCATGCTTACTTAGTCTTTCAGGTGACACAAGATCTCTAAAGTCTGGAAGATGATTTCAGTTTCATATAACAGGTTATGCTGATTTCCTAGGTGTATGTAGCTATTTGTTTTATTTCTAAAATTTATTTTTCCTGTGGTTTTCACTCTTTCAAAAATATTATATTGGACAAATGTTTCTATTTCACCTTCCTCCTCAAAACTAGAAAACTACATTGTATACTAAGCTGAGTTTAATTTTTAAAGAAAGGGAAAATGACATAGAGAGCCATCATTTTCTTCCTGTGACATAAAATTATATCACAATTCTTCTGGGGAGTTCTTAATTAAAAGCATAGAATTTACATAAGTCTCTGTCCTGGAAACCAGCCAGCAATGTGTACTGAATATGCAAGAAAACCTATTAAATAGCTTTGTAACCTTTATTACTTACCATGTTTGATTGAAATCTGTATTCTCAGGAGACATAGGGAATGCTAATTGAGATTCATGGTTAAAAAAAAAAAAAGCAAAAACCTATTTCAGCCTATGTAAAAAAATATTTGGGAGGGCTATTTAGTTAATACTTAGTATGAAGTATACAAGAAATGAATATACTGGAGAAGATCATTCAACCAATCCAGAAGCAAATGTTTACTATTCTACTCATTCTGTCACCTTAACAATTCATTTGCTATAACTGGTAATATACTACTTCAGTTATAATTAAAATTCTCTAATGCTATTAAATAGTACTTTAAATGGTAAAGTATTACAATTGGCACAAGTTATTAACTGAAATTTTCTGTGAAAACAATGATGATCTTAGCTAAAAGTCTTTTTGATATATCTTTTCTAAGACATTTTGAGAAATAGTTAAACTATTAGAAATTTGTTTGGGTATTTGGAAGCATTATCAAGGAGAGCCTTAAATTTCTCAAATCAAGAGGTCTTTTGGTTGTATGGCATTAAATTATTTGCAGAAAGCAAATTTAATAATGTCACAATAACTATGAACAAAGTCTTTCTAAAGGCAGACTCTAGTTTCAATTCCAAAAGTCTCCATTACTTCAAATGATGCAATTAAGATCTTTGTGAAGCATTGTGCCTGCTTTCCTGTTGATAGTGTTTTAAAGAATACAGTACAGTTATTGTTCTTGCAAAAAATAACTGAACTGTATTCACAATTTCAATACAATTTATGTTAAAATATACAAGAAAATGTAAGTTTTGCCATTTAAATAACACTGATACTCTTCAACAGTTAAATCTGGAAGTCATGCTCAGAAAATATGCAGAGCAGTGGAAGTATTCATTTTTCCTTTGGATTATTTTAACCCAGGAAATGTTCAAACATTTATTTCTACTACTTACCTCTTTTGTTAAGCTAGTTCTCAGTCGAAGTCCTCAGGCTGGATACAGACAATGTAAGAACAAATGCAGGAAGAGGAGCAGAGGAAAATAATATTTTGCTTACTATCTTTCTTGTATTACATTGTATTGGTTAATTGTCTGAGTGGAGAACACTCCTAATATGAGCATCTTAAAAACACAGCACCAAATCCTAGATAATTAGGAGCAGTATGATAGTAGATAACACTCGTTTTATGAACTTCAACTAACATGTTATTAATTACATAAATGTTTTTAATTTTTATGATAAGCAAACTATCTAGCATAAAGGAAAATATGCAGTCTTATGTTTAGTCTTCTTCACTGTGAATATCTACTTTAAAATAAAATATAGAATATTATTCTTTCCATATACAAAATTTAAAATTTGTAGTTTAATGTGTTTGCCCTATATCCCCTTACTTCCCATGAATGCACATGTGTGCGGGTGCGTGCGTGCGCGCACACACACACACACACACACACACACAGCATTAAATGTTTTTATTTAAGCTTGTTGCTGCAAAAAGACCAGTATTTTGGCATGTTGACACTGACCCCATAACCTAGTCAAAAATTCATCACTAAGGAATGATGGCATGGTAAATACAGAGGTCAGCTGTGGGACAAATGTGTGGGAATCCCAGTCTCATCACAACAAAGAATGTGAGGAGAGTTGCCAAAGAAACTTTAAAGTTGGTGCTTTTTGTAACATTTCAAAAAGTCTTGATCTGTGCGCTGTCTTGCATGTATGTTATATGCCATTAAAAATGTTTTTTTAAAGCAAAAATAGCTTTTTTTGGACAGTTTTAAGATACTGATTTTTATCACCATAGTGTTTCTCACCCTCACCTTCTTGGATTCCTTAGAATTTCAAAAAATAGCATATGTCTTTCTGGAACACTAAATGCAGAGAACAGAATATGGGCTGTGAGGATATGCTCTTGAGAATTCCTTTCAATATAGTGCAGTGGGGCTTTATTTTATTCATTATTCTTGAGCTCCTGCAAATGGTGCTGCAACAAATTTCAAAATGAGGAAAATGTAGGCTTCTCCTTCAAATCGGTTGAAGTATAGTGGAGTAATTAAATTGACAATTTTCCCCATCTTTGAAGAGAAATTAAATTTTAAGTATATATAAAGTTTAAATTCCACGAGAGCAAGTTTATCAGATTTGATTTGTTTGTTTATTACTGCTGGATTTCCCACCCTGGAACAGTGATTGGCACAAAGTAGGCATTCAGTCGTCGTCGGCAGCCGTCCATCTCGAGAGACGATGGTGTAGCTTCTTAAGAGTCTATCTGCACCGCCGAGAATGGCTGTGCAGTCCGACTCGGGAGTGACATCGTATCTGTCTCCTCCCGTGTTGAATCGACATCTTGCGATGAAGCTGAAGCTACAGAGCCTGGGCAGGGTGATATGGAGGGTCTGCTGTTGCCCATGCAGCAGACCCCCCTCTCTTCGCAGCTGAAGGATCCAAGGGAAAGACAGAGTCAATACAGCTTGGCTTCAGGTGCGCCGCAGGAGTTGCCGGTGTTGACTACAACGTCAAACCGCCTTAGGGACTCCAGCTCCGGATTTTCTGTCGGGGTTTACTCCCTTAGCCTTTCCCCTGGAGAGGTATGCCGCAAGGCAGCGGAGGTTTTTTGGAGTCAGAGTTTTCCTTCTCTGATGTGCCCTGACTGGAAGATCGAACCAGCGACACCTAGCTCGCAGGCCGACGCTCAATCCACTGAGCTAAACCAGCCAGGGCCAGGCATTCAGTACTCAATAAATTAATGAATAATAAAAATTATATATATTGAATGTAGAGAGAAAAAAAAGAAAATATATTTGGCTCTCAGTTCTTTTCAAAGGGTTCATGTATAACATTGTGTGGATATACACTTAATTTTATTATTCCCATATTAATGAACATTTAAGTTACTCCATTGTTTTAATGTTGAAAATAATGCTATATTATATTTGTATATAATTGTGCACTTGTGCAAAAACTTTTGTAGGATAGATTTCCAGTGGTAGAATGACTGGATACCATCAAATTTGAAGAAATGGAGTTTGCCTTAAAAGAGGAGATCATGTGTCAGTGCCTGTACATGGTCATTGGCTATGACGCTCTGCTAAAGTAGTACTTATCTTTCCATCTATAGAAACTTTTATTTAGTGTTTAAGAGAAGTGAAATTTCTTCCAAGAAGCCTTTACCAGTATCCTCAAGCTCATTGTTGGGATTCTTTTCTCTGCATTCCATAAGTTCTATTCAATTTAGAAGGAAACTTAAATATTTTATTTTTTGTATAATGTTCTCTTTGACAATCTGATGGGAGCTTTGAATTCTCTTTACATAAAATAAATATTTTTTATGCCACAGTTTTGGGATTTATCCATTAATTTAGAGGAATCATAGATGCCCTTGAGTTCATTTATGAACCCCAAGTTAAATTCTAACAAGCACAGTAGAATCTGCACATTTGCTGATTTAAAGTTTATGAGGCATCTCTCAAAAATAAAAATAAGCATCTACAACTTAATTCTGTTGCTTTTAAATAATTTTTGAATAGAATTTTTGCTTATAATTTAAAGTAGCTCCAAAAGGAATCTAAATGCTAGTGCTGATGATGAAAGTAAAGAGATCTAACAATTTACTATTGCATTTTATTAGGGAAATTTTATTTGCATTTATGAATTTGGGGAAACTGCCAGCCTTAGGATATACTCCACATAAAGACCAAATATTTAGTATGTAGAAATTGCTATAATTGAAGAAATGGAGTTTGCCTTGAAAGAGGAGATCAAGTTCAGTGCCTGTACATGGTCCCTGGCTATGATGCTCTGCTGAAGTAGTACTTCTCCTTCCATCTACAGAAACCTTTAGTGTTCAAGATAAGTGAAATTTCTTCTAAGAAGCCCTTATCAGTATCATCAAGCTTATTGTTGGGATTCTTTTCTCTGCATTTCACCCCACTTAGATAATCTATTAAGCAGAGCATATGTATTTCATCACATTTCTTGAGGAATAGGCCTCAGTATTCTTTTTATGTGTTTTCCCTGCAAAAAGCACCTAGCAGTGAGCCTGAAGTAAATGCTCAATAAATAGATGATGCATAATTGAATGTATAAATAAATTATTTTTGAGATGGGCCTTAAAGGAAATATAGAAATTCAGCCAGAGCCTAAGGAACAACGATAAAATGAAGGAGAGACGGGGAAAGCCTACACTAATTGGGAAGAATTGTGACTTATCCAGCCTCATAGATTATTCCATGCTTATAGGATAATGGCCTATCAGGAAATGGTAAATTGAGAAGATAGTTTTCAAAACAGTAGTGCAAATACTGATATGCTATTTTAAACTTTGTATTGTAAGACATAAAATGGATTATTACATTGACCTATACTTTAAAAAATTTGAATAGTTTGAGCATTACAATACACCAAATTTCTAAAGGAGTAAAGAGCATATATCCTAATATGTATTTCTATGTAAGAGCAGTATTTTATAACATCATAAGATGGTCCTTTTCCCTCAAAATGTTATTGCACAATGGCCTCACCATTGTATTTAAGGCAATAATGTAATGCATTTATAGAATTATAGGAACTTATGGGAGAAAGAGACAGGAGTAATTACTTATTTTCTTATTTGTATGGATTATTAAGTCATACCTACTTTATGATATATGACCCTTTGAAAGGCAGTGCAGAAAGTAAATGTTAAACAAATGTATCCCTACTTTAGATTCAGTGGGGACACAATGGCCTCCAACTATCCAAGTTTATTGACAGGAAATTGAAAAAGAAAAAGAGAGGAGAAAAACCCTTTTCTCATTTCTCGACATAATGTTAGATTCTATCAGATGTCTTCCACCACCTGTGTCCATTCTAAATTACTTGGGAGTTACAGGCCCTTGCAATCCACAACACACACACAGACACACACTCACACACACATACACACGCACGCACAGTCTCACTTGTTTTATATCACATGGCCTTGACAAAAATCTTGAACTCTTGTTTAATGCAAAAAAGTATGGGAAGAACTGTGAGATACCTTTGTGTCACTGAATCATAAGATCACAGTTTTGGAAGCTATACTTTAAAGCCATCTACTTCTCCTATCAAAAAGACTATGAAATATTATAATATTAAATAAAATGTCATATATATATAGTTTAGAAAGTACATATAGCATGTATAATTTGTGCCTGAGTATGGCACATGAGTTAGACTTGTTAGATAGACTGTGTCTTGAAATTTCTCAAATTCTTAGAGCCAGGAATCAATGCCCCTATATAGTTTAATATAAGATATTTTGTGAGGAAAACTAATTTGAATTTGATAATAACAAAGTGTTATTATGTGCCATTTCTGGCTCCATCCTTTCATTCATATTCAGTGCTACTGAATATAGCTTAGCCCTACACTAAGATTCTATTTTGTAACAAAATCCCTTTATGGGAAATCACAGTCTTATTGAATGAAAGAAGCCAGTGGTTGAAGATCTTAACCAGTGGAGTGGTTCTCAACTAGAGGAGAATTTGGGGGGCCATTTTCTCCCAGGGTACATTTGTCATGCCATGAGATTTTCTTGTTGTCATAACTTGGGGAGGGTGCTATTGGCATCTCATGGGATTGGGCAGGGATGCTGCTAAACACACACAGGACAGCCCTCCATGATGGGGCTGAGAAGCACTGCTATAAACTGATGTTACAAAATATTTATATGTTTTAGTTATAATTGTACATATCTTAATTTATTAATAAAGCATATAGGGACATTATTAGCATATTTACCTGTCAAATTCAGCAAGATAAATATGAAAGTAACTTCTAACAATAACTTTCTTATTTCTACCTACTTCCTCTCCAACAATTATTTTGCACAGATAAATTTCTCTAAAATTTCTATAGAACTGGAAGTTATTTCTTATAAGCTCTGAGCCCATTGTAATTATGAATAACTCTTCTATGGCACTTAACAGGGTTGCAGACCTAAAAAAAATATTTTAAGATTGATGATGCTATTAAAATATTAATGAAATAAAAAATAATAAGCCATGATCAATTACACCTTGTAAAAATATACTCTTTATTTTTATTCTATTTTCTGTGCTGTTCTCCACTTGAAATGTGGTTAGCAGATTCTGAATTTGAAGTCACCTCAACTCCAATGTCTATGCTAACAATTCAAAATGAATGATTACTTGGAACTTGAAAGTCCTTAAGAATCAATTTATATAGAAAAAGTATTTCTCACAGATGTAGCCAATATTATTATATTTTTATTATTTCAACTTGAAATAAAAAGCATTCAACTAATTTCAATTTTTTTACCAGAGTTTGTTTCAATGCCTCTTTAAGTTATTTGCTATATAAAATGTACAACCACAGCTATTTTGTATTTTGTGACCACTTGCCTGAGAATCTATGTATCAGAATTATTTGGTCAAGAGATTTTCCTTATGCTGTGATTTTCCCATGTATTTTCATTGACTTCTCCTGTGTAGGCTTTCTAGTTCTATTGTTCTTTACCTTTAATTAATAACTCTTCATAAAAATACTTAAATGATTTTTCACATCTTCTCAAATCTAACATGTTTTTATATTTTATTTTATGCCAGGACATTTTGATAGGAACAGTAGTATTAGTAATTTATGACAATACCTTAAATTTATAGAACACATTTAATACAAAAGAATTCTAGCCTATTTTAAAGTATGACATATGCATGTACACTTAGATATAACATGTACCACATAGAAATGCACATGCTTGCACACACACACATTTCTTCCACTTTTCTATTTAACCTCTTTGAGGAAGGATATCATAGGAATTCTACTCATATATTTGCAGTAGTGTCCAATAATCTCTAAGCTACAAAACCATGAATAATTTAGCCAACTAATATTACAGGGAGAAAAGTGAAGGGGAATTCTAGTAAGCCAAATTTAATTCAGACTTGGCAGTTCAAAGATAAAATCTCTTCTATGAAAAGTAGAAATAGAATCTTTGTGTTGATGGGTACTTTGAGCCTCACTGACACTTCATTCAAAGACAGACATCTTTAGAAAATCGGGATGGTAATTCATCACCAAATCACAGTTGTTTTTGTGGCCATATCATCCCTAAGGAGTTAGAGAGAGGAGCTTTTCCCCAAACATTTGCTCTTTCTCTCAGGTGAGAGTCAGTGTACACTTACCAGAACAGGAAGGTTGATGATTTTAACAAACTTGAAAGTTATTTTAAAGTCATCATGGTTGTGGCCCTAATTTTGTCCAACTGATTAGCATTCATTCTGTCCTAGGTCTCTGGACCACTGCTTCTGTTTGTAACTGCTTGCCTGTTACCTGCTGGACTCATTCTTGTCACGTGCCATATTTTCCTTATGTTTATTATGCCCTGAGGAGTCCTGTCCTGGCTAATTTTGGATGTCAAGCTGTCATTTAAAAATCCAGTCCATGAATCTTTTAAGTAATTTCAAAATTATTTTTGTTTTAAATTACCCTTAAATTATTGTGATCATCACAAGTAAGCACAAGGCATTTATTTCATAGCATCATTTGCAAATCACAGAGCACAAATAATCCTTAATTTCTCTTGAGAGGAATATTTCCTCCTGTAGTTTCATCCATGAACTCTTACAAAAATGTTTGCTTTGTGTTATTTCTCTTTTAAAAAGAGAGTAACATCCAAGCACAAATCATGTTTTCTATGCATCAAAGACAGTATGTAATAGCCTTGAGAGTTTATGGTACGAATAAGAATTCTCAAAACCCCAGTGTTATCAACTCCTTCCTGATTTTCTAAAGTTAATCTGATAATCAAAATGGCAAGGATTCCACAATGTTTAAATGAAAAGTCATCTTATTGGATACCCATTGGATGCCAGGAACTGCTCCTGGACATGCAAAGACTGAACTTATATGGTTCCTTCCCCATTTTAATTTCACTTTCATCAATAACACATTATGGACTTCAAATTCATAGAGCTTTAAAATTTATAAAATTATCTGTATATATAGAGAGAGTACATTAAAGTTCTCTAGGGAAGATAAAAGAAAAATATTTTGAAAGAAGTAGCATAGCATTAAATTTTGGGAAAAGGAATTTTCTTATTTCTCTGTATATCTGGCAAAGGATTTACTTCATTGGTACCAAAGCTCTATAAATTGCTTTCACTTCTTGACCAACCGTGGGAGCATTGTCAGTTGTCAAAAAAAAAAAAAAATGTGTCTTTATAATGATAAGAGATCATTATAGATGTGTGTCCTGCCATGACCTAAGGTATAGATCCAGATTATCTTTGAGTAATTACATGTCCAAGTACCTTGCTATATTCTGATGAAAAAACAAAACATTAAATCACCAAATGGTTTCCTTGGCATGGCTGCCTGCCCCTATGTAGTGCATGAACAGATCTTAAAATACATGACAGAAGGTCCATATTTAGAAGCCAAAGTATTATAGAAAATAAATACTGTAATGTAAAATAAAGCAATTTCTTAACTCCAATTAGTTTGCATGTCTAAACCTTCACAAATTTTATTTTTATAAGGCCAAATAGATCATCTCTTTATTTACAGGCTTAAACTTTTCTATGGTTTTAAGTTAAAAGGAATTAACGTTATAGCATGTGGAAGACTAAACAATTTAAAAATTATTGAGCTAATTTTTTTATAATACAAGAAACTGAACATACAACAATTTTAATAAGTCTCTTGTCTCCAGTAGCAAGTGAAAACCACATTCTCATGGATTATATTTTGTACTCTTTACTTTAAAAATGCTGGAAATTAGTTATTATGGGACATAAATACATAAAATTTGTGTTCTTCATAGTGATTTTGTTCACTGGAGCAAAAAAAATTGGCTTAGAAAGTAGCTTCGTCAACTGATAGAAATTTCAAATAGTAATTTTATTTCCTATCTTTATTTAGGAAGGTTAATGATTTTTATTCCAATATGAAATTTTGTATGTGTTGTGATTGATGGTTAATAATGAAATATGGTATTCACCCTGTCCTGTTTCTTCATAAAGTCATAAGGTGGCCTTATTTATGTATTGCACATTGCCTTAGCTTTGCACTTCAGCACCACCTGGTGGACAAAATATCATTTTCTTCTCTACAGTTCAAGTAAGTCCCTTCCCTATGTATCCAATTATAACATATAGGTATTTTAATTATAAAAGTATCTACTCTTAAAGATTACTGTAAATAATGAGGTAAAATTTTTTTGAGCTGTTTTCTAAGTTAACTATTGACAGTTAAATGTCTGAGGTTTTAAAAACTTCATTAATATATATGGATTTGAATAGTCTGGTATGTACATATGGAAAAACTGTGGGGTTTTCTTTTACAATTTAATTTTTTATCATTTGGTAAAAATGATAAAATGTTTTTCTCAATAAAGAATTAAATAAGACTGAGAAGCTTTAAGTGCCTTAGTTGCAAATTATGGTTGTTTAAGTTAGATTGTCTTCCAAAAATGCAGGATAATGACTTTGTAAATACTTCATGAAGAATTTTCATGCCACAAATTCTTGTGATAATAGTTTATGTAAAATTAAAATTAAAACTAGTATTTTAACCATTACTATTATAAAAGGCATTTTTCATATTTATTTCCCCCCCTCATAATTGAAATTTAGTGTGGTCTTATTTATTATTAGTTCTTAGTTTTTAATACTTAAAAAAATTTCCAGAAGATATCAGTATTTTCAATTGAAAAGTACAATTACATGTAAGGTTAGTTCTGGTGATTTAACACGTTAATCTTTGCCTAGTTTCACATCTCTGTAAAATATAGTGAATGTTTTTTCTATGAAATGCAGAGAAAATACACTCTCAGATTTCACTGTGTTCCTAAGAAATACGCTCATGTATTTCCTGATAAAACTGCAGGGGGGGCTGGGGGAGAGACGGGGGGGCGGGGGCTGTAAATTTTAATGTTACAACATTCAAAGGTTTAGTAGCCAAAAAAGAGCAAGAACTGATGATATTTATATAGTATATATGTTCTAGCTTCACACTTTTAGTATATAATTTAAGATAAAATTATAATAAATAACCTTCATTAAGATATGCTTCTTAAACTGAAGTTATTTGTATTAGACCCCCTCCCTCCCACCCCATAACCTCTTATCTAAGGCTTTGCTTTCTGAGACTTCAGTTACCCGCAGTCAACCAAGGTCAGATATTATTAAAGGGAAAATTCTGGGAAGAAACGATTCATAAGTTTAAATGAGGACCATTCTGAGTAGTGTGCTGAAATCTTGTGCTATCCTGCCCATTCTATTTTATTGTTAGTTATTGTTGTTAATCTCTTATTGTGCCTACCTACAAATTAAACTTTATTATAGGTATATACAGAGTGGGGCAAAAGTATGTTTACTGTTGTGAGTACACAGCACAGAGTTTATTCTTCTATTATTATTTATTAATGTATTATTTTCCATCTGAACAACTATAAATATACTTTTGCCTCATTTTGTATCGTCGGCAGCCGTCCGTCTCGAGAGACGATGGTGTAGCTTCTTAAGAGTCTATCTGCACCGCCGAGAATGGCTGTGCAGTCCGACTCGGGAGTGACACGGTATCTGTCTCCTCCCGTGTTGAATCGACATCTTGCAATGACGCTGGAGTGTCCTCTCCAGTGAAGCTGAAGCTACAGAGCCTGGGCAGGGTGATATGGAGGGTCTGCTGTTGCCCATGCAGCAGACCCCCCCCTCTCTTCGCAGCTGAAGGGTCCAAGGGAAAGACGGAGTCAATACAGCTTGGCTTCAGGTGCGCCGCAGGAGTTGCCGGTGTTGACTACAACGTCAAACCGCCTTAGGGACTCTGGCTCCGAATTTTCTGTCGGGGTTTACTCCCTTAGCCTTTCCCCTGAAGAGGTATGCCGCAAGGCAGCGGAGGTTTTTTGGAATCAGAGTTTTCCTTCTCTGATGTGCCCTGACTGGAAGATCGAACCAGCGACACTTAGCTCGCAGGCCGACGCTCAATCCACTGAGCCAAACCAGCCAGGGTACCTCATTTTGTATATATAGGAAAAATATATAATATATTTAGGGATTGTTACTATCATTGGTTTCAGGCATCTACTGGGGGTCTTGGAATGTATCCTCTGTGGTTAAGGGGAACTACTGTACTTTGTTACCTTAAGGAAACACTTAAAATCTTCTCTTTTCTCCCCTTCTTTCTAAGGCCTTGGATTGTATATTGTAAATTCAGCATATGGAGATACCATTATCATGCCTTGCCGACTCGATGTACCTCAGAATCTCATGTTTGGCAAATGGAAATATGTAAGTGTGACCCACCTTGGATTTAGTTAATTGCCTCTAGTTTTTGAAATAAAATTCCTCCTGTGAGCGAATGTGAATTTCAAATTAACATAATGGCAATATTCAATTGTGGTACAAATGTAGGAACAAACAATTCATGTGTTGGATAAGTCAGAAGAAGAATTTCTAAGTCTTACACAATGAACGCTATTTTAAAGTAAAGCTGATAAACACCTAATTCTTAGATCATATTAGTCTGAAATTTTCAACCTTAAGTATTTGAGGCAGAAGAAAAGGCAGAGTTCCAGAGTAAAATGAGTGGATGCAGGACAAGGCCTAGAGGAAGACAGCAGCTACATGCTCATGTTCTGGTCAGCGTGGCTATTGCTCAAGCCGGGTGCACCTGTCACCAGTGTGCCCAAATATTCATGCCAAGTTAATCAACAGTATTACAGGTCTGTTCCTGATGGTTCAGCCTTAGAACTGTGTGTATGTGGAAGGTCCTTTTTACATTTAACATTGTTGATTTTATCCATTTCTTGCAGATAGCAAAGTCATATTTTCTTGAGTATTAAGGTACAGATGGGTCTGGAAATGGCAGAGATACCCTGGTAGGTGGAAGTGAAGTGGTTAGGTAACATTAACTGACAAATTGTCTCACTTTAATTACCAAAACCAACAAAAGGCGTCTATGAGGCATGGTTTCCCAAAACTGCATCACATGAGACCCATGGTAGTTTGCAAGCTTTAAGTAGACATATGTTTCCCGAAACATAATGGCTCCTTGAAATATGGAAAGATATTTGAATAGGAAAAAGATTTGAAGGTCAAACAATTTTTGAAGTTTCTTTATTGCAACACTTCTCAGAACCTTTCATGTATTAAGATACATTATCTGATTTCTTAGGTGTATTTAACCGTACAACTTTTTTCCCTCAAATATCGACAAAAGCAAACATTCTATAGAACACACTTTGGGAAATATACTTAAGACTGTACCTGAAGGGTGGAATAACATATTCTTTTAAAATATGGGTTCTGAAGTCAGACTAACATGTTACACCACGCTCACTGTGGGATTCTGGACAGTGAATGAATCCCCATTTTCTCATCAGTACCATGAAATAATAAGAATAATCTTCCCCATGGTGTTATGCGGGTTAATGAAATAACTCATATAAGAACACTTACAGAATGCTTGGCAGGTGACAGTTGCCACGAAAAAGGAATGCTGTTATGACAGAGTGGCTGTGAAGCTCGAAGCACTCTGTGTGCGAGGGGCGCGCGGAAGGAGAGCAGGGAGGAGAGGCGACCTAGCGCTTCTCCGTGCTCGCTCCTGGTACCCAGCTCACATCCAACCATTTCTGGTTCCCTGTACAAGTGGACATACGACCTTACAGCCTACAAGGGCAAAGTCTATTCACACGCCTAAAATTCCTGCAGTCTGGAGACAACCACATAATTCACCTGTTGAGTCAAACTTACTGCCAAAATAAATAGAACACAGATGGTGAACGCTTCTGTGATCGCAGAGTTTTCTGAGAATAACCCAGGGATTAATTTTCACCTGAACTGAACTGGCACAACGGTAGTGGAAACAAACAAAATTGTTGATTAAGTAAAAAGCTTCAGTGATAAACTGATGAGATACATTTTATGCACCGTGTGCTCTAAAAACTGTTGATTTGCAGACCTAGCTCCGAGCTCTAATTTCATGTAAACTGAAAGACAAATGGGAGGTTTGGAAAGAGGGAAAGGGAGTAAACATTGAGGAAGGGTGGATCATCTATCCCCCTACTGTGCAGTAATCTCTCAAAGAGTGGAGATCCTAGCTCTCTGTGCACCCCTTTGCACCCCACTCTCGCCACCTCTTCACCAGTGTCTGCCTCAGTGCCTGGTATGGACATGACATCTAATGGTTGTGGAGAGTGGTACAAGGTAGTCCTTAATGGAGCCAGACTGCTGAGCTCCAGTCTTGCTTTGCTGAAGAACACAAACTAGCTGGGCTTTGGACAAGTTATTTAAACAACTGTCTCCAATGTCTAGTCTGTAAGTGGCACTAATATCATAACCCTAACATACAGAGTTGTTATGAGTATTAAATCAATTAATGCATGAAAAGCCTAAAGAAAGCACATTGTATACAGTTAAGTACTCAAAACTTAATAGCTATTATTTATTGCATAAGTGAATGAACAAACAAATTTTAGGTACTGGTATAACATATTCCTCTCAATGAGTAATGATTTAGGGCAAAGATTTGTATTGTAAATCTGTGAAAAAATTAAAAGATTTAAGGAGAATATTTGAGGTATTCATATATTCAACCAACTGAAACTTTTGATGTCCAAGATTAGCTTAGTGGTTGTATTCGTGTGGGCCCCTATAACAAAATACCATAAACATGAACTTATACAACATATTTATTTCTCACAGTTCTGGGGGCTGAGAAGTTCAAGATCAAGGTCCTGGCTGGCACAATTAACTCTAGGTAGGGCTCCTCCTCCTGAATTGTAGGCAGCTGATTTTTGCTATGCACTTCTGAAACCTCTTCTTTGTGCTCTCATGGAGGGACAGACACCCCCCCCCCCATGTCTCTTCCCCATCTTATAAGGACTCTAATCCCATCACGAGGACATCTTTGCCATGACCTCACCTAAACCTAATTACTCTCAAAGGCTCCATTTTGAGATGGATTTGGTGAGGACCTGAACATTTAGTCCAGAACTGTAATAAATAACCATAGTTTTTAAAATGTAGCACCTTAAAATTTGCCATGCACTTTAAAATGTTTTATCATGTTTTATTTTCTCAAAGGTCTCGTGAGGTAAATATAAGAGAGGTTTTCCCAATTTTAAGTTAAAATTATTAATAGGTAAGAATATTCTTATAGGAGCAGAGGCAGAAATTAAATATATGTCTCAGTGCTTTTGGCGTAGCTATGTATGCCCAGGTTATATTTTATTCTGATAATAAGCTTTTATATTAAAGCCCTTTGAGCTAAGTTTTATGATTCAGGTAGCCAAACTATGGATTTTAGTGATTAATATGATTCTGTGGCTAAATGGACATGATTGTTTCACAAGGACAAATACTGTTTTTTCCATGAAGAATCATTAAACTATGTTATGAGTAAAGGTCAGCTGTGTCAGTTTTGGCTGAAACTGAAAGGTATGGAC
This sequence comes from Furipterus horrens, assembly GCF_987537825.1. Classification (NCBI taxonomy): domain Eukaryota; kingdom Metazoa; phylum Chordata; class Mammalia; order Chiroptera; family Furipteridae; genus Furipterus; species Furipterus horrens. Next base: position 89,203,458 of record NW_028327171.1, read on the forward strand.
ATTTAAAGTATGTGGATTCAGGTAATAAATATGCAAAAGAGAACGGCCCAGGAATGCTAAATGAATTCTTGCAGCTCCAGTGTACACTTGCTATGATGGTTAGCTGAATATCACTTTCAACATTTGTATATTCATTTACATCTATTTTTTCCTTTATATTAGACACAAGGCCAGCTCTTGTCAGTTTTAAAGCAGTCATTAATTCTGCCCACCAGGTGCAGGGAAAGCTCAGAGTCCTAGAGCTTTGCCCTTTCCTTTCCAGATATTTAAACTGATACCCGGAAAAGAATGCACAGCTTTTCTTATGAAGCATAATTTTCTGTACCCAAAGACTTATGTGAGTCTTGTATCCAAAATTATTCTTCTTGGCCACAACTATAAGTATTGGTAGAAGAATATAGCCAACAAAATGTCATTATTCTGAATGTGATCCTGAAACATTTGAATATGCTTGTTTTTAAAATGTATTATTATTTTAATTTTTAGGAAAAGCCCGATGGCTCCCCGGTATTTATTGCCTTCAGGTCCTCTACAAAGAAAAGTGTGCAGTTCGACGACGTGCCAGAATACAAAGACAGATTGAGCCTCTCAGAGAACTACACTTTGTCTATCAGTAATGCAAGGATCAGCGATGAAAAGAGATTTGTGTGCATGCTAGTGACTGAGGACAATGTGTTTGAGGCACCTACAATAGTCAAGGTGTTCAGTAAGTAGTCTGCACTGTAACTGCTAAGTGGGATTGATGGCTGGTACTAGAAAATGTTCTTGAGAAAGAAGACTGAACTCTCTGTAGTGTCTCCACAGCAGTCGTCTATGTGAGGGGATTTCTAGCAATCTTTATTCCCATGCATGCTGTCAGTGAAGAAAGCCAAAACCCCAAAAATTCAAATAGGACTTTTGCAGTGAGGGAGTAAAAGAAAATTCTCTGTTCTTTTGTCAGGTATCATTTCCTGTTATATGAAGGACTACTAAGTGAAAATTGGCACATGATCTTAACCTTTCATTGACATATACAAACAAATGCTCTGTGATATGTACATAGATACATGATATGTACACATAATCATGTTGTACATATATATCTATGAGTAAGCAGGCCATATAAAATTGAATTTTGATGTATAAAAACTACAATACAGGAAAACCTAAACTATCTTGTGATTTTGAGATCTAAGCTTTATAAATGTGTGTGTATAAACTATGCCCCCACACATATATCCTAACTCTAAATGCCTGCTGATTTATTTCTTCAAAGTGTTCAGTTGGTTTATAAAATTGCTCTAAAATAATAAAGTTTACCATATTCTGAATGCATATGTGGAAAACAAGAAAGGGAAACACAGAGTAGGGTTAAAAGAAGAGAAGAGTATAGGAGACACTGCAGTATCTACTATAGTCATTATGGCAAGGCTACTTTGCCTAATAAATAATATATAGTTAAAGTTACTGTGCAAATAGCTATGCAAATGAGTGACTGGAGAAGTTCTAGTCAAATCATTTTATCTTTTAATATTCAAATAAAAAGTCCCACCTCTGTTACATCGTAATATTTTAGAAAATACTTGGAGAAAAATAGTCTCAAATGTTTCAGAATGCCAGTCTTTTTTAATTAGGGAAGAAAGTGTCACTTCAGTTTGTCCCTCTGCTTTCTGATGACTTGACAGCACCTAGCAACTATTAAAATAAGTAGAGAAGAAAAAACCCAGAGGGCTTTCCTACTACAGCAAGAAACCATGGATTTTTCCCATTTCTCTTGTCATAGACAATGCAACTAAGTAGGGCCGTCCCTTAGGTATTTGTATGGACTTCACAGTGGCTACGGGCTCATGTCATGGATTCAAAGAGTGCTTATCCTATCAGAGGAAACCTTGTTCTCAAGAAGAAACTCGTAAAAGCTTTTTACATGTTTCAGTTGGTTACTTTTCAGCTTAAAAACCATCCACTCTTCTTAATTATTTTAGGAATCAAACCAAATACCAAGTGTTTATAAGTCATGCCTCTTCTATTAAACACCCCAAATAATCTGAATCCTGCATTTGGCAATGTCTCATATGATGTTTTTGATGTTTTTTTTTTTTTTTTTTTCTCTTTCTTTTGTTTTATTTCACTCTGGTGTCCTTAGTAAGATGGATGGTACACTGCAAGGGAGACTCTGTAAAGGAGCAACAGAAAATTTTTAAATAGGCCATGATGTAATAAATATAAGCACATATCAAGAATGTACCACACTAGGTACTGAGATTAAGTCATGGCTCCCTAAAGGTTATATATAATGATTTGGCATTGCCAGGTTTCTTTTCGCTAGGTTAAAATGATCAAATCTCAAGATAGTATACTAGAAAGTTGAGAAAATTCAGGTTGTTCCATTTGTGACCATTTTAAGGCTATACTCTAAAAAAAACACGATACAACAATATGAAAAAAAGATGTTGTTGGTCTAATTAGATCAAGTGTGTAAGCCATTTTGGAATACGGTGGATTTTTATGACTGTCACAACAAACTCACACCCGCATGCCATCAGCGCCCCACCCCCTTCTCTTTTGAATGTTGTTGAATACAAAGTGATTCTCAGAAACAGAATTTGCATTCCAGGCTCTGGGCCAGGGAGAATTTAAATACACAAGTTACACACTTTTGAAAATGGAGTTTTATACTAGGAACCATGGGACACTCCAAGTCTAATAAAATGAACAGCACAGCTCAAAGAAAATGTTTGCAAAAGCATATAGGGGCTTCACTTTCTTAAAAATAGTGAATTTACTTTGGGTCACTTTTCATGAAGCCAACAGCAGCTGTGACAGGGAGACTTTCATTTTGTGCATGTATATATTGCAGTCACTTAAGAGTTACTAGGCTCATCAATCAGCCCTCTGTTTCCTTCTGCCGAATCACCTAGCAACATGCAATGTGTGCCACAGAATTGAGTATGGTTAATGTGAGCTAATCCCAGATCAGCTTGCTGCAGAGGGTTGTCCTCATGGGCAAAGTCAAATTGCATTTATTCAAACTAGGAGCCATGACTGATGACTTTGTTACCTCTGAGGTAGGATTGTTTGTTTAGTTTTAATCTATATCTCAGATATGAGGTCATTTCAAAAAAGCAACCCAGATCAAAATAAATCACTAATATACCTTTTCTTCTTCTTCTTCTTTTTTCTTTTTATTTTTATTTTTTATTTTTATTTTTATTTTTTGGTAGTTGAATGGCATCAAAATCAAACTATTTGCATTTAGTGCACATTTGAAGCTAATAATACCATTTGAAATGAAGAATAGATCTTTAAAAGTTCCCCAAGATTTATCACAGTCATTCTGCAAAGGTCTTAGAAGTCAAATGGGTACCCAGATTGACAAGTGGCTTTCAGTGGCGTAATGGAAAAATCACTGAATTGGTCATCATGAGACCTAGCTTTGTGAATATGCTGCTAATTTCTGACCTTGAGCAAGTCACTTCACCAGTCTAGGGATACGAGTCCCTCCTCAAGAGTAAAATAAGTTCTTTGCATTAGATGACAGTTTTCCCATTGCGTTCCTAGGGTCCTCTTGAGGAACTAATGAAGAGAGCTGAGAAAGTGAGGAGCTGCCTCTGTTAGATTAGATAGATTACACCTTCTCAATAAGTTTTTTCATGATAATTTGTTCAGGGATAAGATGGGGCAGGGGAGGCAGAAAAGCTATGCCCCTTAAAAGCATTTGTAAACCACAAATCCAGGCTAGTCTGTCCAACCTCTGGTGTCTGTAGAGTTAAAAGCAAGACTTCCCGTGAAGAAGAGTCTGGTGTACACCTGGGCCAGCTCTTCTCTCTGTGATGGGCAGTGCTGGTTTGTGTCACACAGTTGTTTTAGAGCTTGCCTATGGGTGCTGTTCTCAGTGCTCTTATCAGAATTGAGCATTCCTCCTCCTCCCTCCCTGTGAAATTTAGTCAACCTGCAAAATTTTTTTTAATGAAGGAAGCAGAGAATGACCTTTTTAACGATTGTGACCTATATTGTGTATTTCATTTTGATTCTTTAAATATAAAATAATACCTTTCCCATCTATGAGGAAAGTAAACTATTTCCATGCTTACAATGGTTTACTTAAAGTACATCAGGACTCATAAGGGGTGGTTGTTGACAAAGTCCTGAGAGAAGCACTCTAGAGTCAGTGTAACAGTGCACCTGCCTTTTCTTGCTCTCCTCCCACATCAGATTGAGCTATCCTCTGTGTGGTTTTGATAACAACACTTACCTTGTGGTGATACAGAGCAGTTTTGCATTTATCACTCCATCCTCACTTGGCTGTGAGACCCTTGAAAAAATTATTTTAATAACGCAAAAAAGTTAGGGCATGACTTTATCTTTCAGTTCTGTACTTGGTTATGAATCTTCGAATTATATCAAGACATAATTCATGTAAAGTTTTTTAAACACTTTGGAATCAATATGCAATTTTGTTAAAATAGTACATGTGTCCTCTTTTATGGTCCTCCAACTAATACTCATTGATTGTTACAAGCTAATATAAGAGAAAATTACATACAGAATATATAGTGAATATAGAGGGTTTGAAACAAAAGTGTAAAGAGAAAATAACTCAAATAAATGCAATAGGTATTACCATTACTTTCATAATACCCACTGTGACCCCCTCTTCCAAATGCAAAGATGAATAACAGTATAAAGAGAAATAATCTTTAAGCATTCTTTCATCAAGTTTCCTTGGATTTGCTATAGTCTCATTTATTGAAATAAAAGTAAATTTTAAAAAATATTAATGGAAGTTGGTCCTTTACACAGGCCAAGTGTTTATGACCTGACATACATTGATAAGACATCACAGGGTTTATAAGACAAAGGAGAGAAATATATGTATTCTACATGAAAGGAGGTATGTGCCCAACTGTTTAGGTATATGATTTAGTGAACTAAAATGTAGTGGAACTGCCTACTTACATTTTGTATTAAGAGCCTTAATTTTTTTAGAGGATTTTTAAAATCCCTCCATGTATTTCAGGCATAGATACCCCTGAAGAAGAAACAAAAACACATTTTTCTTAATTTTGACTCCTGAGTAACCTCAGAGAGGTGTTACTAAATTACTGATTTTAATTCCCAAAGGATTTTAGCTTACATACTTAAGCCCCAAGAATTTTTATTATGTTTGACTATCTTGGTTGCAGCCCTCTTTCAAATGTATTGTATTTGCATTAAAACATAAATTCTGAACAGAATATATGTGTTATATATTTTGCTTATAGTCTTGGTGATAGTCATTTTGCTATGCCAAAGACTTTCTGGGTAGGTAATGGTCTGGATAGATAACATTTCTGATAACTGAATTCCAAATTGAATAATAATTATGCAAAATCCAATTTTGTTTAGTTTGGTAATCAAAATTATAAGTATTGGAATGTTAAACAATAAGACTATAAAAGAAAGAATAGCTGGTTATTTTTATTTGTCTGTTTATATGAGAAAAGAATGATTCTGCTGCATGTGACTCATAGAAGTCAGTGCCAATGAGGCAATATCCATTTTCTGTAGACTAATTTTTAGAGCTAATTAAAAAGTTAAAAATTCCATCACTGTTAGAAAACTAGCAGCTAAGAATAAAATTATTTAAAATACACTTAAATAATACCTTGTTGCTGAAATTTTTAATCAGTTCTTCCTGAAGCCTCTATTAAAATTTATGCTTACATAATTTCCTATATTTAAAATGCTTTTGTTCTTGATCTCAGGTTCCAAATTTGAAAGATTTCACTACACTTATAGTTTTGTGATGTGACTTCATTTAAAAGATATGGTTTGAGATACACTGGAAACTTGGGCCTCAGTATCCCTTGACAAACTTTGCATTTATTTGCTCATTACTTTAGAGCAATGATTCTTAAACTATATTGTGCCCAAGAATTCCCTATGGTGCCCGTTTAAAACTGTAGATTTATAGAATTTTCCCCCTAAAGATCCTGGTTCAGTTGGCCATATGAGGCTCAGAAATCTGCATTTTAAACAAGTACCCCTGTGGTTCTGATTCATGAAGATTCAGATCTTCACATAAGGAGTTGGAAGCTATTGATAGTGGACTTAGTAATCAATTAGAGATAATACATCCTATTTAGTGTATTAACCTCTGTTTCACTATTAAATCCATAGTCATTGTTTTTAAAATGTCCAGAAAACATTACTGATCATTTTATTCAAAGGAGTTATAAGCATTTAAAATATTTAACATAATATAACAAATATTCGAAAAGGGTGGACTAATTAGATTTCTTTCTTACATATTATATAGAAAATCTTTTCTACATGCTATTGCTTTTCTACTTTGAGAAAATGAATTATTTTTTATAAGCTAAGTCACAATATACTGTTTTTCGTTCATGTGTACTTAAAACCTTTCTCTACTTAACTTTAGAGCAACCATCTAAACCTGAAATTGTTAGCAAAGCACCATTTCTTGAAACAGAGCAGCTAAAAAAGGTAAGCACTCACTTTTGATTAATTGCCTTTATGTATCCTAGTATTAAATGCCTCAGACACCAGGACAAATAAGATAAACTGCCTCTTGTGTAGCTGGCAGTGTTGCAGGTGCCAGTCAGAAAGTCTGCATGAGGGAGAGCGAGGCACAGAGGGAGGTGATGCCATTACTGAATGGAGAAAAGGGAAGAGTGAAAGAGGCATGGCTTCCTTGTTTGAATGAACTGAATATTTAACAGAGTCATGAAAGATGAGTATATTTTCCCCAGACCAACAATTTGAAGTCATATGATGTAAAAGAGAATGACATTTTCAGGGAAATGTTGTTATTCGCATTGCTGGAACTTTGGGTGCTAAGAAAGTGGGCAAGAGAGTGAAGTAAGAGATAAATCTGGAGAGGTAAGAAGTGACTGGGTTATGATAGGCCATACACATCACAGGGAATTTGGACTTTATTCTACTGACAAATTACTAAAAAGTTGAAGTAAAGATGTGAGAAGATTAGTTTTGAAAGATCACATCAGCAGAAGTTTGAAGGGAGGTTGTAATGAAGGAGGGGCAGATCAAGAGTTCCATATTCTACCACATCAGTTGACCGATGATCCCATTTTCACTAGCTAAAATACCTCAATTTTCCATTGTGAGGGGGACAAACCAAGTCTGGAATTCTTTGCAGCAGATTAAATTTTTCTGCGTAACATTATTTTGTAAACACTAAATATTAAAGTTAAAACACATTTGAAGAAAAGTGGTGGTGGGCATTATGGATCATGGTGAGTATAGGTATTCTATATAGTCTGGAATGTATGTAGTATGAAGCTGGAGAGGCAGCCACATTGTGACACTGTTAATGATTCTTGCATACGCAGGTCTGCGAACTGTGGCAGTAGCCAATATTAATTCAATTGTGTTATTTTGTTAATGTTAAAAATGATGTCAAAATGAACTTGATAATGTTTTTCCATGAATGTGGTTTTATTAACAGGTGCAGCATCTATGGTGTGTTTTAAAATGAGCAGGGCCATCATTTTTAGCATAAAATACTGTTTTTATACAAGAGAATGTTTACTCAGTCCGTAGTCAGTGCTTGGGAAATGAATGAATGGGCCAGGAAAGCTTTGACGTAACTCTAAAATCCCCTGAGGATTCTGAGCTTCCCACATTGACAGTCACTGATGAAACTAAGGTAGTAATGTTTCCTCCTTATTTTGCAGTTGGGTGACTGCATTTCAAAAGACAGTTATCCTGAGGGCAACATCACGTGGTACAGGAGTGGACAAGTGCTGCAGCCCCTTGAAGGAGGTGGGTATGAAGTAGGCAATAAACTCAGATAGCCTGTTTTGACTTTCTGTAATGCAGGGATTTCCTAAACTATCCTACATCTAAATGTGTTGCCCTCTTTCTATCTGTGACTCCACTTTGTTACTTTAGGGATCCATTAAATCATTAAGTTATTTTTTTAAAGAGAACAACCACACACACCATTTTAGCCCTTGTGCAGAAGAATCAAGAGCAAAGAAAATTATTTCTGTATGTGACTTGTTTTAAAAGATAATTAAAGTGAATGGAAAATCAGATTCCAGGATTCTATTCTGTCCTTGCCTCTGATCCATGGTTTTGAAAAGGCATCCTACCTCACTACATGTCACTTTTCCCTCCTGTTAAATACATCGAGAAGGGCATAAAGGCATTGTGACATTTCATTAAGAATTGTGGAATTGTGATTTTCTGATGAAAGATCCTATCATTAGTGTTCTATATTTTCTTCAGCAGTGGTCATAATTTTTAAAAAGGAAATGGACCCAGTAACTCAGCTCTATACCATGACTTCATCTCTGGAGTACCAGACAACCAAGGCTGACATACAAATGCCATTCACCTGTTCTGTGACATACTATGGACCATCCGGCCAGAAAACACTTTATTCTGAACAAGCAGTCTTTGATATCTACTGTAAGTAACTCAACATATAATTGTTCAATTTTAATGCATTAGAAAAAAACATTCAAATGTTTATCAGTCTTTTAAGTCCCAATCCTAATGATCTTTGGATTCTACCTCCAGACCCCACTTCTACTCAATAGCAGCCTAATAATCACTTCCTCATTGAAAGACCTATACAATAAAGGCTTACATATCTTGTGTATCTTTCACTCTTTATTATTTACAAGCATTTTCCTGTATTCTGCTAGATGTTAAGTTCCTTAAAGACAAGATCTTTAACTTAGTTTTATCCCTTCTGTTTAGTCCTCAGCTATGGCACACAGCCATAAACTTTATAGGAGTTCAAAATGCCATCTGATGTTTTTCTGAATGAATGACAGATGAATAGAGGCTATGACTGATGAGCCTTCTAGATAAGTGATTTCCATTTCAATAAAGAGATTTATTTTATTAATGAAAACAATTGCATAAGTTAAATAGGATGTTGTATTCCAAGATGTTTTGGTTAACTTTATTTCATAAATTTGAAACAGAATAGTAGGCTACAAAGGAAACTTCCTGATCATCTGGTCTAACTCAGTTATTTTACTTGGCAATAAAGTGAGGCCCCAAAACTTGTAAATTAGCTGTAGAAACTAGGTTAGAACCCTTTTCCCCAATGCTGTGCTCTTTCCTGTAAGAGAGGTGCCAAGATATTCTAATGATTAAGAGCAAACATGCTGGCATTCCAGTCCCCGCAGTGCCAATTACTGTGTGTTTCTAGAAGAGTAGCTTAAATACTCTAGGTCTCACTTTTCTTATCTCAAAATGGGAAAAATGTAATATTAATACTTAATTCATAGTGGAATTCTGGAGATTAAGTGAAATCACAGTTCTAATATAGCACACTATATAACATAAATGCTCATTATTAAGTACTATTGTCATATTACAAAATGATCATTATTAATTATTTAGGTAAGGGTATCATAGTGATATCTTTTTAGAAAAAGGCAAGAAATAATTTTATTATTTTTATATGCATCAAAACATTTTATAATACTGCCATAAGTTGTAGAATAACCTTGCTCTTCTGTATCTATTCTTGAGGAAAGGTATAAATTCCAGTTGAGCTTTCAGAGAGTTTTACCCACATACATTTCTATTTTGGTTCCATAAAGTATAGAATCTTATATAAGAACAAAACTGAAATTCCACTTGCCCTAATAATAAAGAGTCTTTTTGCCTTTAACTTTGCAATCCATTTCAACTTGATTTAAAAGCAAGGACTGAGAGGATTTCATCATGTACAGCTTATCTAAAAACCATCTATTATTTCTGTGAGTGAAGGAAGAATTCTGTCTGTTCAAAAATATTCGATTGGAAATAAACTATCTTGGTATTAGTGCAGGAGTACAAGATAGGAAAGAACATCATGATGAGTAATAAAGAATGGGAAACTGGCTTAAGAAAGAACAGAAGTGTATGTGAGTATCAGGCATGGGGAGTTGGGTAGGCAGAAAAGTCCTTGTCCTTACTGAAGGAAATTATTTTCCTGCGACTGGCTGTATGGGACGCATTTGGCATGGCTTTTGAGAAAGCACAGTGTATGCAGTACTGGGCTTCTTGGAGAAGACACAAAAGTATCTGAGATATAGTTCTGACACTTAAGGATTTGCTACTTCAATAGAGAACTAAGACACCTATTTCAGAAAGACATTGTCAATGCAACCGGTCTAAGTGCCACTGGAACTTGGCGAACAGTCCCTAAAAGCTCAGGTGCTCAAAGACAGTGATTGTCAAACTCTGGTAACAACATCACCTGAAAAACTTGTCGGTACACAGACTGCTGGGCCTTGCTCTAGCTTCTCATCCATTGGGTGCTGGTAGGAGCCCAGCACTTTGTATTTATAGCAAATTCTCTGGTGATACTAATGCTGCTGATCTAAGGACCACACATGGAGAAGCACTACTCCAGGCTGACATCAGAGAAGGAGGCAGCTAAAGGAAAGGACACAGAGCACATCTAAGAAAAAGGAATTTGATAAAGTCATCTTGAGAAAGTTGACCTAGTTCACTCCTTCCTTACCCTATTTAGTCAGTAAAGAATTGTTATAGGATCTAGTTCTTTAATCTTTGTGTTTATCTCATTTCTGCCTTCTGACACCGCATAAGGTTATACATACCATCATTCCTCATGGCCTGTATTTCTGTGACAGTATTCTAACTAGTGTTCCTCTTATTTACATACCCCAAACTATCCCCCAAGCTGCTGTCAGAAATATCTCTCTAAAACACAAATGTGACTATGTCATGGCTATGAGTAAAATTCTGTAATGACACCTTAGATCTCTGAGCTTGATCTTCACAGTCCTGACCGATTTCAACATGCCTTGAGTCTCCTGTAGACACAGTCCGGCACTGTCTCAAACTTCATTACTTCACTGTACCTACCACAGTCTATTCTGTTTTCCAGATACTTCCTATAAAATGCCACTTACATGCCTAACTATATGTTTTACTACCCCACTTTAGCACCTGGCAAACACCTACTTAATCCTCAAAACCCAGATCCAGAGTCAATTCCTACTAGAAGATTTCCAGTATCATGCATCTAAGCTACCAGTGGTCACTGTGCTTACATCATATGCAGTTTTTACATTATTATTGTCTTAAATGTTAAGTATGGTGTGATCAAAATGTGAAAGTTCATTGAAGGCAGGGACTGTGCTGCTTTCACCTTTATAACTCTAGCATTTAATACCTGCAGAAAATAAATATTAGCTAACAAATGAATAAATGACTGGACAGAAGGATAAAAGAAAAGATGGGAGAAAGACAAATTGAGTAGACTCTTGTTTATTTTGAAGGGGTATATACAGAGTTGTGAGATGAAAAATAGAAGCCAGGTCAAGAAATATTTATTTCACTCTTACATATTGGGAATGTGAGGGTTTTGAATATCATTGTAATAATCAAAGCACTACTTTAAAACTGATTTAGAGGAAGCGTACAGGGGTGGGAAAAAACAGGTTTACAATAGTTTGTATGGAAAATACAATAATTGATAAGTAATAATACAAGAATAAACTGTTTCAGGTCCTCACAACTGTAAGCCTACTTTTGCCCACCCCTGTATATGAAGGAGTAGAAAGTTTCGAGGTGAGAGACTGAATGAAGTTTGATGGTAGTGTTTTCAATGAAGGTTAATTTGAGCCTGGATTAGGGAAGTGTTAGTGGAAGAGAAGGGGAGAATCACATGCCAAGTACAGTAAGTACTAAATCATTAAGACGGGGTGATTAAGTCGATAAGGGAAGACAAAGGAGAAAGCCTGAGGACCTGGCAGAAAGACAGAGCAAACTTCAAAGTCAGGGGCAAAGGGAATGGAAGTGATCATTAGTTTTGTTTGAGACATGTTAGTGGACATCGAGAAAATTACTGTGAAAAATAAAATGTGTTACATTAACCTTCTGGTCTCAGGTTAGTTCTTCTTCCCTCTAATAGAAAGCAGAGGTGTGGAAAAGGGAACATGGAGCAGGCAGTCAGACCCTTTGTGATCCAGAGCTGTTGTGGTGTCAGCCTTATTGGGGATGTGCCCCAGTGACGAGCAACGGGCCAAAACTAGTCAGAGAAGGGCCATCTAAAAGAGTGAGGGAGGCCTGGCAATGGAAGGTCAGTAGGGGACCAAACTCAAACTTAAATTTACGTTCTATGTTTACCAGGAACCTCTGATTAGGGATCTACCTCAAGCACATCCAGAATAACTAACAAGTGTATTAAACCAATCATAGTTCAGCGTCAGAACATTCTGAGCAAATATTTAGAGATGCCAAGCATGAAGAAAAGGCAAAGTAGCATCGATAACGACATCTCTGATTTTTTTCCTGCACTTTAATGACTGCAAGAGATAGAACAAAGCCTCCAAATCTATCACTTATTTGTCTTATTATTAGCTAATAGCAAAATCAGCCTTCAGAGATAATTTTTAGTGCTACTAGTTTGGAAATATAGACAAATTCCTCAGTGGTATCAACCCTTGTGGAAAGGTTCTCTACAATAAATTTTTGCATTATATGATTTTGAAATTCATTGTTTATTGTATTATCCAGCTATAAAACAAGTCGATAAGTTTAAAAATAGGTGATTTATAACCACCAACACTATCTCCTTCTATTTTGTATTGGCTAGATGTGGTCCACTGTCTTCAGCCTTTAATTTCTTTAGCATTCTACTATTGAGCAGTAGCCTCACTAAAAAAATACCTTTTGGCCCTATTTTCTCCAGAAAATTGACTGAAATAGAATGAAAGTTGCATCTTGGCTCCACTGAACAGAACAGAATTACAGTATACTTATAGTCCCATTGATTGTGTTAAGCTCTCCCTCAGTCCACAGGATTCATCTTTTTAAAAGCAGATCTACTCTCCTGCTTGCCCAAAATCTTGCTGGTGTTATTTAGCTCATGTAGCTTTTTATTTAATATAAGGTATTATGCAATGTGAGCGAAGCGGTGCCTAATAGCTTTAGCTACTTTGCTAGCTGATCCAGTCTTTCCAAACTGTAAGATTCGTATAATATAGTTAAATGTCCTTATAATAAAATCATATAGTGAGATTTTTCCTACCCGTCTTTTACCCATAAAATAATTATGGTCATTCCTACCTCAGTTAAAGACATTTTGCTAAGAAGAAATTGAGTTTTATATAACAGGGGTTCTTTGTAGTTTTCACTAACCAAGATTAGTGCTTGGTGTAGCAAATAGCTATTAACTTTAATCCTTCTATGAAAAGATACATTTAAGTAATTACCATTACTAGCTTCTTGAGAAAATTGTGTATAATTTAGTTATTTACATTGTATGTACAGAGTAATTCGGTACTTAACAAAAATGGTTAACTTGTTTCTGTGACTCTTGCAGATCCTACAGAGCAGGTAACAATACAAGTGCTGCCACCAAAAAGTGCCATCAAAGAAGGAGACAACATTACTTTGAAATGCTTGGGAAATGGAAACCCTCCTCCTAAGGAGTTTTTGTTCTACCTACCAGTAAGTGCTTAAGGATTATTAAGGATTATTACTTGAGCTAGACTACTCTCATTTTGTCCTGTTGTTTGGAAGCTGACATTAGGGGTTCAATGTACTTGGACAGCTTAAGTAAAAAAGGATGTTTTTCTTGGGGACAAGGGACACTTGCAGAATGTCCTTTGAAAGCTTTTCCAGCATCTGCCAGTGTTCTTGTCTTTTCTGTCAGTGTTAAGAGATTTCGAGGAAAAAAGTCCAACCACAGGAAACCATAATTAAAAAACCTCAACATTTCATTATCCAAATAAACTATAAGAATCTGCTCTTTAGAGACATATACTGTAAATGGAGATTCATGGCAGCAAATGCTCTGATGCAGATTCAAAACCTACCGATAGCACATTCCTGAACACACCTGAGAACCTCTGAAGTAGGAACTGTTCGGTTGCAGATTATACTTAGCTTCTCAGACTAAAGCTGGGGGCTATATCTTGCCATTGTATATAGTCTTTATCAGCATCATAGCTGAAGGAAATGATACATATGGGGTATAAATTAGGACATTCTTCTGAGTTCTACATGTCATAGTGACATGCAGCCCGACTAGGAGAGAGCCCCTCTGAGGACACTTGTTTGCTCTCCCACAGCTCTTCCTGAGTTTCTCTTTGGCATAACCTTTCATTGAGAGAAGCCATGTACCACTCTATATGCATTTACTGCAGGGATATGTTTATGTCACCTGTTACATTACTTTGTCATGTTCAAGACTATCACCCATTACATTGCTCAGAGACTAGTATAAGTACTTTTTTTTAGACTTCGGTATTGACAGACACTTTGTTTCTTCTGATAAACTGGCATACTGGTTTTGTTTTTGATGCAAATAGAAATTTGGAACTATTAATGTTTCTCCTCTCTTACTTGCTCCCTTTATTTCCTTCCTAATTCCCTTCCTTCCTACCTTTCTTTCTCTCCTTTTTATTTGGATATATGGCATGTTTTCTTTTAAGTTGCCTTCAATCTTCCTGTCAAATCAGCATGTCATAAATATAAAAATAAAATATTGGAAATTAAAAAAATAAAACACAGTCCATGCTACCAATAAAATAGCTGTCATCAATACAATGGAAATTAGCCTCTCGATATCAGCCATTTTTCCAGGAATCAGATAATACAAACTGTACTCTCATATGTCTAAGCAAAGAAATACATTCCCCTTTTTTCTTATTTGAGAAAATGTTATTTTCATCAAGAAGTATAACTGTTCTTATTATAGCTACCAATTATAATAATCTTGCCATTTTCCCCCTATCAAAAGGGACAGCCCGAAGGAATAAGAAGCTCAAATACTTACACGTTGACAGATGTGAGGCGCAATGCAACAGGAGACTACAAATGCTCCCTGATCGACACAAAAAGCATGATTGCTTCAACAGCCATCACAGTTCATTGTAAGTCCCCTTATTCTTCAAACCAACTTCACTTCAGATACCTCTAATAGTCTAAGTTGGCTACCTTTTCCAATAAATGGCAGCTCTGTTTTTCTTAAATAACGTGGTTTTATTGGGCTTATTGAAGGGCAGAAAAACAAGCTCAACTTTGGTCCTGATTTGCACTGCAATATTAAAATCTTGCAACTTTGACAGTGGTAAATGTCTGTCTTTTAAAAAAAAACCATTTCTCTTTTTGCTCCATATTCATGTTGCATATATCTGAGTATGTCTGCCACCAGGGACTGTTTAAACAAAAATGCCTTCTGTTAGAGATATTAAGAAAATGTATACATGGATATTAAAGACATAACTCATTTTATCTTTTAAGGAAGTATTTAGATATGTGCATTTGGCACATAAAAGTACAGATTAAGTATCTTTCTTAAAATTACAGAATAATATTAACACCCAAACTCAGGCAACACAAAGTTAATGTAGACTCTACCTTTAGAAGAGGAGATAGAGACTACTAAAAGCCATTCATTGGCTTCTTTGGGGTAAGATAGAAAATTTTTAGAAACAAAGCCTCTTCAAAATCACCCTAAAATACCTTGCTTTGTTAACTTGTCACTTGCTTTTGATTTCCAGGTACTTCAAAAGTTATATTTACTCTAGTGTGATAGAAAAAGAAATACATGGAAAACAGACACTTTACTTGTTTTCTTTATTTGGTAATTCCTGACAGTCTATGTTTTTGCTATACTTGATGCAGCATGAAAATTGAGATCTAATTTGAACTGCTCTCTGGTGACGCTAGACTTCACAGAGTGCTTGGGGCAAATGCCAGTCTTGCTGGAAGTATAGAGCAAACTTTCTAATACATCTTTTGCACTCAACAGCACTATCATATAAATAAGGTTTTCTCTAGTCATGATCCACTACCATCCCATTGAGTATGAGGGGTTTCTTTGTTTAAAATTGAAAGATACTTTAGAAATCGTTCTGAGAAAACATTTCTAAATTGTTCACTCTACCCATAATGCTTGGGAAACATGTAGGATAGGAGCTAAAACTTTGAGGGAGATACAGGAGGAATATTAGAGAATAGTGTAACCAGATGGTTCCCTTTGAGTGTCTGATGTTGGAAGTACACCCTAAAGAGGCCCAATAAAAACAGTGTACTGTTAAGAAATATTCACAGCCAGTCCATTTCTCTGTTTGCTCCATATTCATGTTGCACAGATCTGAGTATGTCTGCCACCAGGGACTGTTTAAACAGAAAGCAGTGACCTTTCGGGATAACAGCAGTGCTCCATTTCTCTGAGGACTAGTTGGTCATGGGCCCATTTATCTAGCCTGTTCCATGGGGTGAAAAAGTGAAGTGAGGGCTGTAACCAGTATGTAGAATTGCCCATGGAATAACTCTCTGATATCATCATTCATGAGATCTTTGGGTCAATAACCAATCATCAAGAGATGGTATGTTTGTGTTTAAGAGATGTTAGCTACTCAGGACTCTAAAAGGAGAGGGCTCTGGTTTGTAGCACTTATAGACCAAGCAGGGAGGGATAGGTAACAGACTGATGGAGCAAAAGACTTGGCTGCAGCTACATAGGATCTCCATGATCAGCTGTGATAAGAAAAAAAAATTAAACAAAAAATGTAACATTTTCATTGGAGTTCAGTGCATTCAACTGGATTTCAATGCTTCTTAGTTTTGGCAGGTAGACTGTTAACATTAGGTTTTAAGTCCTATATAGCTTCTTCAAAGCTGAAAAAAATATTACAAATAAATCAAGATTTTACTCTAAGTTACATGAAATGAAAACATAAAAAAAAATCCTATTTTTGCCTATTCATCCTTGATTGCTTGTTTTTTTTCCAAAAACAAGATTTGTTTTCTTGCCATTGATGACTAGAGGGAGTGTCAGTAGAGAAGCACCACCCCATACTGATGCGTCTGTAGAACAGACCTCTCATCAGGAATTCAAGCCGCAGATCCATGGTTGCTGATGAAATATCTACTACTCCTCTGCCCATTCATGTATATATAGATTCTTCATCAGGACTTCCAAAGCCCATTATCACTCTTTAAAATGTCTTATCACTGGCAAGTTAACTATCCAGCAAAAAGAAACCTCTAACTCACCCTAAATAGAATTTTCATTTTAATAAAATTGTCAAAATATTATGAGGAAGCTCCACTTTTCTATGCAATAATGCATATTTTAATACTAATGAGAAAATGAGAAAGCATGCTTCTTCTCTTCTTCTTGATTCATTCAACAAGATTTTGAGAGCCTACCATGTGGCAGACACTATGGAAACAGTGACAACTCAAGTCATTGTCCCTACCCTCATGGTGCTTACAGCATAGCAGGAGAAACAAGTATTGAAAAAAGATTTTCAAGCAATCAACAAATTGCAATTAAAACATGTAAAACCAAGGAGAAGCACAGGGTGCAATAGCAAATTCCCACTGCTATAGAATAAAGTCCCAACTCTGAGAACTGGAAGCACAGTCCTTTACAGCCTGGCCTCAATTAATTTGTCTTTCATGTGTTGTAACCATCCCTGCATTGTAACCAAATTACTCACCATTGTGAAATCTGCCTAGCTCTCTCACCTCTTTGCCTTTGCTTATGTGGCAGAAGTTTTTCCTCTATCTCCACTTCCCAAAGCCCTTCTCAAACACCAGGGCCACAAACATACTTCCTCCCATACGAAACCTCTATTACTGCTTTGAAACCCAGTTTGACTCTGGTTCCTATACTCACATAAGTCTTTGCTTCTACCTCTGTTTGTAGCCCTTCCTTTAGTTTTTCAAAAAATATTGAGCCCCTAATTCACAATACATTTGCTGCCTGGTGCTGATTTCATGCTACTGTGTATTATAGTTGCGTAAGTGAGTACATATTACCTCTACTTCAAAAATTGTACTCATAAATTGTAAGTTCATTATTCATCTCTATCTCCCATCAGTGTTTAGAACATAGCAGCTGTACAGTAAATATGTATTATATTGAATTGGATTTTCCTCATATAGATTATACTATGACAGTAAGATTTTTATAGAAATTGCTTTCCATCTAAAAGATTATACCTCCTTAGATATGTATATAGTCTATCTTTAAAGATGATATTGCTAACATTGTATGCTACAACAGATATTGTTTAAAATTTCAACCTCATGAGAAAAGGAATATCATTTTTTAAAAATATTTAACTACCATAGTAAATTCTCTCTGAAGACTCTACATAGACTACCTCATGGTTTTTCAGTTTATTGCCTGCTGGCTAAATGTACTTGATTTTCCCATGGTATGTTTTATCCATTCTTTTTATAATATTTATCTATCACCTTTGTTCTTTATTTTCTTCCAGAAGTGATTAAAAAAATTTTTTTCTTAAGATGATAGACCCCAGGGGAATACTTATGTGCAGTGAAAACATCATTCATATTAACTGCAAATAAATGCATAATCAATTAGATTGACCATTCACTTGTCTACACTGGTCACAAAGCTTGCTTGAAAAACGACTGATTATGCTATAGGTCGGTTATGTCAGTCACATAAATCAATTCTGAAATTTCAAGTGCAGTTAGAGGGATTTTTTTTCATTGTTTCTTCTCCAAAATATTTTGACCAACTTGCTTTCCTGGGGTTTGCATTTTAAGCAGATTTTCTGCTTCACAGATTTGGATTTGTCCTTAAACCCAAGTGGGGAGGTGACCAAGCAGATTGGAGATGCCCTGCCCGTGTCATGCACGATATCTGCTAGTAGGAACGCAACCGTGGTGTGGATGAAAGTAAGCAATGTTCCTTGGTAATATCCTGCTGTTTGAACTGAGTCCTTCTTAGGCTTCTTTTGCATTTTATGCAATATTCAAATATGTATATTCACAGATAATGTTTTTATACATCCACACTCATACTCTCTTTCTCTATATATAATAATACAAATCATGTCAATAAAATTTTAGAGGTACTCGACAATGGTATGGCATCTATAATTGATGCCTGAATCTTAGCTTGGGGACATTCATTTAATTATGTGTGTATGCTAAGTAATTATACACATATATACAAGCTCGGACACACACACACATACACATCTACATTTTTTAGAGCTTAGCGATTTATGATGTGTTTTAACCCACATTATTCTCACACGACAGTTAAAACAATCCTGTAAAATATGCAGAACATTTATTATTTCCTCACATTATTCATAAAGAGGTTGAGGTGACAGAAATCAGAAAGTTCATAAGTGATAGAGTAGAAATGCGAGCTGAGTCCTTACTGAGTATAAATACTGTGCTGAATCTAATCTTAAGTGTCTGAATACGGGTTCTACTGAATTAGTATTTCTTGGGAGGAGCATCTTTCTTTTCACCTTTAAGCCATAGTAGGATACCTGGGGCATAATAAGAGCTTAGTCAATACTTCCTGAGCGAGTGCTTCTGTTTTGTTTTTTTTTTAATTGTCTGAAATGTAGGTCATTACCTGGACCTAACTGTTGCTATATTTTTGGAGTGAGAAAATAGGATTGGTAATTTGTGATCTGAAACAAGGTTATCACCAAAGGCAATTGTTTTAACTGTGATCCCTCCACTCAATCCTTGCCTAGTATACCTAAACACTCAATGCATTTACCTCTAGAACGTGGCATATAACAGGATCGTTTAACCAGTAATGTGTTGACAAAACACATACAAAACATTTGAAATAGGGGTTCACAAGTATTTTCTTTATAAACAATTGTGGAGAAATGTATTGCTAGAATTTCTTCGTGGTGAAGATATAAATTATTTTGTATTATTCTTTGATTTCATTTAATGCTAGGTCTTCTGTTACTTGTTCTCTGACTCTTCCTTTCTTATTGAACTTATTTTTAACCACAGTCTTATCACAAATTCTTGTTCACTAAGATAATTAAAGTGTTACTCCATAGACTGATATGTAACATGATATATTTATAGTAGTTGGTGGTCAAAGGGCTAGACAAGTTCTAGGCAACTAGACTACTCAGTAACATTATGAACACTCACAGTGTGTTTTACTACAGAACTAAAGAAACTAGTTCACTTGACTGAACATTTCTATATCAACTGCAGTCACTGTTGTCAATTGAATACCTAGTATCAGTGGTGCTGATCAATATATCAGGCCATTGATTAGTTAATGGGAGAAGAAAAAAGTTCATAGTGGAATAAGACTACATAATCTTAGGATTGTATTTAGTTGTCTGCTTATGAGCATTTCAATTCCTGGTAAAGTGGCCTTATTTTCTATATATCAAGTGACTTTTTTAAATTAAATATTATATTTCTTTGTTCATTGAAATCAGGATAGTGAGTTGTTATTAATGGTTTCTTAAAAAACATTTTGTCATAATTGTCACAACCCTGTAATGGAGTCCCTGTTTGATAACTGTATCCTATAAAATAATGTTCAGAAATCTCTACCCATCATTGATTATGTAGCACAAGTCTTCAAAGCCTGTCTTTCCTAGTTCGTCTACATTTACTTCAAGGATAGTTACCATGAACTGAGGACTTTCCTTAGTGTAAACACATTATATTGTTTATACAAAGTCCTCATAACAATTCAATATGATTATTACCTGATTTTACAAATAAGGAAACCGGGTCTCAGAAATTTATGAACTTGCTCTGAATTATAAATTCCATAAACAGAAGAGTCTGAAATAATGTCTAATTCAAGAACTACAAAGGAAAAACGAAATATGTTGTCAAAAGCTCCTGAGATTAAGAAAAAGAAGCTTGCATTTTCAGTAGACCCAGGAGAATAATTTTAGGCTTAATTATTTTCTAATAAATACATTGAGAGTTACTATTGTGCCATGTGAAGTAATTAACTTTTTATTTAATCAGGATAACACCAGGCTTAAATCTAGCCCATCATTTTCTAGTCTCCACTATCAGGATGCTGGGAACTATGTCTGCGAAACTGCCCTGCAAGAGGTGGAAGGACTGAAGAAAAGAGAGTCATTGACTCTCATTGTAGAAGGTAAGAAAATACTTGAACACTCATTTAGAGTTTTCTTTGAGAATTTGCTATCTGGTTACTTTTATGACCTTAGTTCAACATCTTATTTTAATTTTAATAATACTTTAGGAAAACCTCAAATCAAAATGACAAAGAAAACTGATCCCAATGGACTGTCTAAAACAGTAATCTGCCATGTGGAAGGATTTCCGAAGCCAGCTATACAGTGGACAATTACTGGTAGCGGAAGTGTCATAAACCAAGCAAGTATTTGTCTTCTGGTTATATGCTGCATTTGGCCCACTGTGGTGTTTTATTTAGATACCTAAACTATGAGCTAGCTTGTTACCAATGTGAAATTTGCAGCATGTTTTCAGTGGAACCTTTTCCTAAATTCTTAATTTTTCCAAAGACAGAAGAATATAACTCAAAGAGAAATTTTAAATCCCAGAGCCATGGAGAAAGAAAGAATCATGGTGTTGTGGTCAGTATCTGTTTTTAAAAGAATGTAAATTCAGTACTGTTCCATGGTCATTAATTCCTGAAATGTGGGTGGTTAGAACATTAAGGTATGCACTTTTCCGCATCATAAACTTACACCTCTGAGTATAAGTGGCCTCCCTTACTTTGCTTACTTTTGCATATTAAGAGATATTTCTTCTTAAACTGGGCCCTGGAGTGTGATGAAGAACACATTTGCTGTTTCTGAACATATGGCCTGGTGTGTGTAAGGCTAAATATATGGTGTTGAGATTGTTTCCTTCTGAATAAAAGTCGTCATAAACAAAAGCTTAATATTTGTGCCTTTGTCAGGACATTTTGGTAATAGTAAAGGGCTAAGAACTTATGACTGTACCAGCAATTTTCTCTTTACTTTGACAGACAGACAGACAGACAGAGAATGAGAATCTGACCTGTCACTAGGGGTTCAGAGCTGTAATCCCATTAAATTGCCAGTCTGCTTGGGTTACTGAGGTATTTGTTAATTCCATTTTCTCTACAACAGTCTTCATGTCCCTCTTCTCAGTACAGCCAATTAAAAACTCTTCAGCAACACCCAGAGATGCCATCTGATTATCTGAATCTTCTGCGCTGCCTTCTCCCTAGCTTCAGACCCAGCTGAAATTTGAGAAGGCATGCAAAAAGCAGAGTTACAATTTAGTTCTAAGTTAAAATTTCTACTCTTTCTCTGTCCAGGGAAGTTGGACCCCTGGTCCAGATTATGTAATTTGGTTCTGCAGAGCAAGGTGAATTTTGACTCTTTTTATCTATGGGTGATGCATATATATTTGCGTAACTCCAAGTATGGAAGGTCCCAAAGCAAATGACTTCTGATTTGGTTAGCTGCAAAGGGTCTTACAAGAGAATGTGCGCAAGCAGGACAAAGAGGCTCTGGAAAGAAATGTAGTTGTCTTGACTCAGGAAAAAAAAACCTGAACCACCTGAATTGCTGACAATGTATAGGTTAATTTTTTAGCATCAAAAATGACTGTCTCTTTTCTGCTTTTTTCCCCACTTTTGTTCAATTAAGTAATAATTAAAGAAAAAAAACTGATAGGTACTGGTAATATTAGCATAAAAAAACAGAAAAATAACCACAGAATAAATATTTGATGAGTGAAAAGATGTAAACATTTGAAAGACCAACCTAGAAGTGAGTAAATATATTTTGTAGAGATAAAAATAACCAGAAGACTCAGTGAGAAAGTCATATGAAAAATACTAGTGGAAAATGGTAAAATAACAGGTGAACTTACTATGAGGATAAAAGTAATAATGCCATTCTTCATTGTCAAGGAGAAGAATTGGTTTTGGCCCACTAGGTGATATGTTATTTTTCCTGTTTTAAGTTTGTGCTGATACACATAATCTTTTATTTGTTCCTTCCACAATCACATGGTGAATCTGTTACTTTACAACTTCTGAAAACCCTGCCCCACCCCTGATTGAGAAACTAGACAATATTCCTAAGCATGAAACTACCTCTTGTTCTCACGGTCCTTACATTGTAGTTGAAGAGAAAGTAAATGGGGACCAATACGTGTAGTGTGTAAATAAGATGATCGAGAAAAGAGTGGAAGCACATATTTGCTTTAGTCATGTTGGACTTAGGAATCAAGTCCTGGGGAAGACATCAAAGTAAATTGTTTCATGTTTGGAGGAATTAAATGCAGTGATTGTCCTCATTAACACTTCATAACAACCAAGTAAATTTACCAATAACTAAGAAAAGAATCCCTCCTCTGTATTTAGCTTGGGAAAATTGAGAAAAAAACAGATTTTCTATGAGTAAAATTCTATATAAATATGTACTTAGATATAATGGTCTAAGATAAAGGAATTAACCCCTGTAGTGAAGAACAATGTCATAATTTACAAATGAGAACTAAATTAATTAGTTTATTAAGGGAAAATTGGTGATTAATGATTAATTATTTTGAGACCAGTACTATCATGGCAAAATATTAAATAACCTGAGCATCAATTAAAAAAAGATTATTAGAATTTACAATAGAAGCAAAAACGGGAATCCAATTATGGGTTTACTACAGACTTTCCTCTCTCCTGTAGGTGTAATCTTAAAATGATCCATATCTGCAACCTATTATAGACCCTTGAACACCAGCTAGCATTGTGGAGCACCACACCTGTCTTGTTTCACTCAGCATTACTCTTTCCCGTGTTTTTAATCTATTTCCATTTCTGAATCCTTATCTTTTCTTTCTTTTCCAGACAGAGGAATCCCCTTATATCAATGGCAGGTATTATAGTAAAATTATCATTTCCCCTGAAGAGAATGTTACATTAACTTGCACAGCAGAAAACCAGCTGGAGAGAACAGTAAACTCCTTGAATGTCTCTGCTAGTGAGTATTTCATTTCTGACATTAAAAAAGTAAGAACATTTGAAGTTATTCTTCATTAGTTTAAAATCTTCAATTCCATCTTCCTATACTGCATCATGGTAAGTTTTATTTATTTTGCACTTTGTATCATCATCATAAGGTTCTTTTTTATTATTTCTAGTGTCCATTCTTATGTAATCTTTATCTTGACAGCTAAATCATGTTTTATTGGTCAAAGACATTAACTTATACAGGAATAATTCCCAAGAGCAACAGAGGATATGAACTGAGTTGCTATTATTTAATCTGTTTTGTGTTCAGAATACAGATAATACAAACATTTTCTTTAAAAATTTCTGTAACAGTTTTAATTATCTTTAATTTATTATTTTGCATTTCAATTCTTTGTGGTATTTATCCTACCATTATTTTGTACAGGAATGACACATGCTTAAAGCCATTCAGCAAAGCTGGTAGTAAAACTGATGTTAGAATTCATGAAATCTAGTTTTAAAAATTGATGTTTTGAATATCATGTTTGAATCATAGCTAGAAATCAGATAAATTATATTATCTAAAAAAAAATGAAAAAAACTGTCAATGGTGAAATCAGCCAACACAGACATACCAAAAGCAGGTTCTTCTGAAAACAATTGTCATTTATTTGAAATTATTCATCATCTTCAGTTCTGTCATTGTTTTCATTACTGTGTCAACCTTAAATCAGGACTGGCCTAAAATGTGGCCCAGTTGGAATATTGTTTGTGACATTAACAAGGTAGGAATATACTGGGCAGCAATTAACTCCAGCTGGGAGAAAATAATTGTCTAAAGATAATGGTTCTTCACAGATTGTGACTGGACTATAAAGTATGCTGAACTGACAAAAAAGAAGAAACACTAAATTTAACTCTCAAATAGGAGCATTGACTTCTCCAAATTTAATTTAGCGAGTATTGATTTATCCCACCTAGAAAGAGAACTTATCCTTTCTTCCCGAACACAGGTCTCTCTTTTTATTTTAACCCATTGAGTAGTGATTTCCTAGACTTTGCAGTGGTTTGATCAGCATTTAATACAGTCATTTTCTTATTCAGTGAGCAAATCCTGAGATTCCAATATTTCTGAGAAAGGGTCTGGGGATCTGCAGTTTAGCAAACATCACTGGAACTTCTGATTCAGGCTCATGCATAGAAGAATATTTATATAGTTTAATATTAGATAGTAATGCACCACATTGGGGACTTTTTTAATGACTCAGGTCCATGGCCCTATCAGAGTTATTTAGAGGTTTTTGCCAACATCACATATGAGGCCTCTTAACCTCCAGGACATTCCCCATTTTAACCTCCAGCACCACCCCTTTAAGGAGGGCCCTAGTGGCAAGTCCCTGACACCGAAAAGGGAAGTCAATTCACTTCTATCAAGGCAGGAAAAACAGAGAAGATTTGAGAAACACTACATTGTGTGTTTCATATGTGGCAAGTTGTTTCCTTTTTAAAAAAAAATTACTATTAAAAGGTGGTAGATTGTGAGGAAATTAGTATGGATTTTAGATTAATACTATCACTTGTCAGTGGTGAAATTTTCTGTGGTAGGTTAATACCTTTGCAGTTTTAACTACTCTCCTTTCCTTAGAGAAGATTAATTTTTTTGTAGGGAAGTTCACGCTCTATTAAATGTAATTTTTTCTACCCTCAGTTATGGAATAGATACTTTATCTATGAGTATTATTACATCATACTATAATAGTAAAGGTGACTTTCATTTATCAACAAATTTTGTTTTTAATTTCATATTAACATTTTTCATTTCAGTAAGTATTCCAGAACACGATGAGGCAGACGAGATAAGTGGTAGGTACTATGCCGCTGACTCTTCTTCCTTAACTATCAGCTCAAGATTTATGAAGTGTCATTGTTCAAGTAATTTTCTTAGCCTCCACAATTTTGACCTGAATTGAAACAGCAAATGAGACAAGATAGTAAGAATGCTAAAATGTTATCCTTTGAGTTCACAAGTTTGCATGTTACTAATATAGTGAACCTTCATCATTTTTATTAAGAAATAATAACTAGATTGACTTTTCAGAAATCCTCAGCATTATCTATAGTCGCATGGGTTTCTCTTTTTTGCTGTAGATGAAAACAGAGAGAAGGTGAATGACCAGGCAAAGCTCATTGTGGGGATCGTCGTTGGGCTCCTCCTTGCTGCCCTTGTCGCTGGAATCGTCTACTGGCTGTACGCAAAGAAGTCAAAGTAAGTTGTGGGGAAGAGACCTTCATTGTTCATTGACTTCCATTGGGAGGAAATGGAATGTCTTGATTCTTCCCTCCAGCGTGGCATGGAATTTCTGTGGCAGGAAAGACAGATCACCCGCATCAGGCTGATCCTGTTCTGCTTCCAGCTCACAGTGATGACTACCCACACTGGGGACATGGTATGGGGCATAATTTCACGTGCCTTATTATTTTTCTTGGTGAATAGTCTGAATTGAAGTATTTGGTTTTTTCAATGTCTAGGTGGGTTTTTTTTAAAGCATATATTGCCTGAAAGTCAGTAATTCTAAACCATTCGTTGGAGGTTGGTAGAGATTAATTAAAAGTGGCTAGTACAGTATTCCCTCACTTATCATGGGTATTACATTCTAGACCCCTCCACAATAGGTGAAAATCCACAAAGTAGGAACCTTACATTTATTTTAGTATTTATATATATTTTAAGGTTTTATAAACCCTTCCCACACACTTATAAACCATTCCTAGTTCCTTATTAACCTTTCCCACTCCCTTATTACCCTTTTCCACACTTTTATAAACACTACTTATGTTCTTAAACATATTCTACACTCTTAAACCTACGTAACTTTAACAACATATGTATACAGTACCACAAAATCCCGCGATATAGCAAAAAATCCATGATAAATAATTAAATATAATATTTTTTAAAATCCCGTGATACATTGAGGCCACGATAAGTGAACCACGATATAGAGAGGGGCTACTGTACATCCTGAAGGTGTCTTTGCAGCGACCGGTCTAGCCAGCATTGAAACTGCCGGTGAGTTAGGATTATTTTGTTGTCACTACTCCTTTATTCTATTTAAGTCACTTTGCTTCATAGAAGGATCTAATTCAGAGACAAATTCATCATTACTTTGCCTTTAATTTAAAAAAAAATGTTTAGACAAAGTACTAAGACTACTTTAAAAATGATTTAGAAGATGTTTAGATTTAAAAATATTAATCATAAAATAATACAGTTAGTATCCACCTTACAAATCATCTAATGGTGGTTTACAATGAAAATCCAATTAGCTAATAAAGATTCTCAGCATGAGCACGTGCCTAGTACTTTCTTCTCATCACCCCAGCCCTGAACCTATGTTAAAATGTGATTTTGCATTTTTAAAAAGTATTTTTGGTGATTCTTCAGTATACCACTCATTTCAAACATGGGTTTTAAATCCTCTTATCTTATACATGAAGATACTATTTTTTTCAAGGGGACATGTATAGCTAGTGACAACTTTGGAATTAATTTTATATTGTTTCCTAATATAACCCCTTTTAACAACTCAGGTAAGTTAACATAAGAGAAAATCAAAAGAAAAAACAGGCTCAGCATTCACAATCTTACCCTACAAAGATATTAACAATTTCAATGGGGTAATATTCTAATGAACTGCCATCAAAGGGAGGCAGTAGCTCTGAAATTTTCAAGTCATATAATATGAGCTTGTATTGAGCTCTGTTTTGTCCTCATAACCCATCTTTGAAGCAGACACTACTATTATTCATATTTTACATTAAAAAAAAAAGGCAGAGAATGGTTAAATGACTTGCCTAGGTAAGGGACAAAATCGTATTTGATATAAGAGAGTGATGTTTTAGAATTTTTGTTTAATCACTAGGCCTTACTTTCTGTCACTATGCCTTACTTTTTCTCTTTTTTCATCACATTTTCCTGATGTGTGTTGAGGTTAGTGTACATGTTCACTCCCCCATTGGGGTATAGTCACTTATGATATTGGTACCTCACTCCTCAGTCTTGGGCAGTCCCCACCATCATATGGTAACAAATGTGCTCTTTTTCTCAATAAATGTTTTGTCTGCAGCTTCATGTGAGTTTGTGTCTATAGTTCTATGGAAAACTTAGAAAACTGCCTGTCCCATGAAAGTGAAAGAAAACACAGAGTTGCCCAGACGCAGTTATCTATCTTATAAAAATTCTCCATCTATGTGTCTAAGTTTCCTAATCATCAAAATCTTATCTCTTCTTTATAATTCACAATAAGGTACTCAAAAATTTAACATCTTGGGCTCTAGGATATTTTTATTTTATTTACTTAGGATTTCTGATGCACTCCAAAGTAATTTTATTTACTAAAAGAATGAAAATAAAATGTCCCTATACTCTGAAATTGAGCTGAAAAATAAACAGCTGCACTCTGCATTATGATCAAATGATGGTTAAGTTCTTGGAGTATCCCCAACTTCCTTAATCACCATATTTTAATTGCCAGCATTTCATCAGGCACCATTTTTTCCTTCTGTGAATAGAAGAAAGTTATGCGTGTATCAGCTTGTGGGGGGTGGTTACTGCATCGGTTATTATCATATGGTAAGCCAGAATTAAAATCATGGATAAATAAATGCTGGACACTTGGCTTTATAGTGTGTACAGGTTAATGATCAATACTTCCTGAATTTCCTTTAAAGTATCTCATTACATTAAGAGCTTTTTTTTTTAACCATCATTCAAATAACTTATTTAATTGAAAAGAGTACCAGCTTTTCTGGAGTTAACATTATCAGTTATCAAAGTAATAAACTGAAATTCTATCCCAAGTATCAAAGTGTTTTTATTATGAATTTGTGGCACTCCTATGTGCTTTACATTCCAGATTATCCTTAGCAAGTTATTCATTGCTAGTGTCCTCTGCTGTAAGTCAGCATTTTGGAAATACTGAGTTATTGTTAATCCCTTTGTCCAGTTTTCATATTTACAATAAGAGCCGTTAAGTTCAGAATTGCTGAGTCCATTTTTGATTTTACTATATTCTCTTTATTTTTTCTATTCTAGATCATTCCTTCAACTTTACAAATTTATGTAAGGGTTTCATTTCTACCTGTAGCTAATTCATCACTATATTACATGCATGTGAGAAATGTTTAATAAAGATATGGTTCAGACTTTCCCTCAGATACCTAAAGAAATATAGCCTTGTGTTTACCATCCCACAAAATAAAACCATCAATAAGCTTAGTCACCCATTGTTGCAAACAATTTCAAGCAACCATTAAGAGTCAAACATCTGATTGCAAAGCCTCAGTGACACAGTTAGCCAAGTGGCGAAGTTCAAGAAACATTCAGGGAAAGCTTTTTGTATTGGCAATTTAAAAACTCATTTGAGAGAGATGAGAAAAACAGATCTTTTATGCCGAAACAAAATTTAAGAGTATATATGTTAACATGCTTAGTGGCTACCCAGTTATTATCACCCATGTATTTTTATGTCTATTTTAAATATGGAGGCGTGCAGCAAGAAGTGCTTAGTAATGGTGCCTCACATTTTGAAATAATGCATTTATAGCAGAGTAAGAACACATAATTTGGCTGTTGCTTTGATTCTTATAGCTTCTCACTGGAAGCTTTTTATAATTGGAGATTTTTGATAATAAAAATGGAAGACTCTGATATTTTCCATATATGTAGCATCTCAGCTGATAATTTCAGGCAAAAAGGCATTAATTGACTAAGGCCACTTCATGTCTGGTTGTTTAACAGGTAGGAGAACATTAAGGAACAAGAGATAATTCAAAAATTTTAAATGATTTATTCCTTTTCTCTTCATCCTGTCCTCGAACATTGTTTTTAGCTCTGTAGGAAGTTAAATGTGACTATTTGAGTTCCAGATCCTCTCCTGAATATCTTATAATACAAGAACTAATAAAAAATTAAAAGAACCAAAAATAAAGGAAAAAGGCAACATGATTTAGCCACAAACTCATTCAGAGGTTTATTAAAACCATAATCTCCAGGTTTCTTGAATTTAAGAGACCTCTAACCACCAAACTTCTTATCACTAAACTGAGAGTAAGCATTTACAGTTATTTGTAATCTCAAAATACACATTGTCTGAATATTGGAAACTTACCGAGAGATTTATCTTTTCCAATTGTGGCACTAATGACTATTCTCACAAAAATTAGTGGTAATATGTAGGCAATCTGGAAATCTAAAAATTCAAAATATCCTCTGTTAGTTCTACCTTTATATAATGTTATATTACTCCACTACCGTCTCAGGAAAAAAATAGTGTTTTAAATTAGTGAAGTACTAAAGAGGACTTGCCTATAACACTGAAATTGTTAAGAAACAATGTTATATTGAGCCTCTAAAACCTTTCTCATTAGTATTTCTTGATATATAGAACAGGATCTCACAAGAAAGTTGATTTTAATTGAACTTTATTTCCAATCAATACTCACATGATAAGGGAAGATCCACTCCCTACTGAATAAATTGAAAAGATAGTGCTGAGGGGCCATTTATAGCACATTTTTAATCTTTCCTCATTTATTGTGACATAAGCACCTACTACTCTTTTTTTCTTGATTTTGTTATTTTACTGAAACCCTCAACAATTTAATGAGGGGGATACAATTAATCCAATTTCATAGTATCAAACGTTCAGTGAGATTAAGCTGCCTAAGAGTATTCCATATCCCATATATTTTCACATATATTTTGGTGCCTCCTCAAGACTTTTTTGGAATTAAAAATTAATCTCTGACTTCTGGATCATAATGTTCCTGTTACCTGATGCTAGACACACCACAGAAATATCAGTGGGGACTGAAGTTTGCTTTGCTGCTTGCTGGGCTAGAAAAGATATCACCCTGGCACGCGCATCTGACCGGGTCCCACCGCAGCGCGGGTCCGTCCGTCCTTGCGAATTTGTGCGCAGGACACCCGCGGTAGGTGGCCTCTTCATTGTGTCCTTCAAGCGCTGCTCCCAGGGCGTCTCAGTCCCGCCAGCCGTCCAACCCGACCCAGGACCGCACTGCATGCCGCTTCCTTCTCCAGCACAAGCCTTCAAATCTCTGAATTTTTACAAAAGGACGCATTTATAAAATTATATTTAATTTTACCACGTCAGTCTCAAAGCCAAGCCAAAAGTAATCAGAATAATTTTTAAAGGTTTTTCTCTGCTGGCGAGAGTGGACTCTCCATAACAAAAATGAAGAAATTAATAATAAAATGCATATCAGTAGTATATACATATACTCAATGAATACCCACCTCCTCCCCCACCAGAAGCACTATTTTCATTTCTACTTAGTGCATTTCACAGTGGTTAACACTTAGCATATTTGTATGGCTGTGTAACATGGTGCATGGATACTGGAGCTAGGTGGCTGGAGTTTGAATCCCGCCTTTGCTACTTACTAGCTGTATGACCGCAAGCAAGTTTATTTGTCTCAATGTAAAACAGAGACATCCTAAGGCTACACTAATTTAATATCTATGCAGCAATTAGAACAATGCCTGGCACATGAAGGCATTATCAGACTATCAGCAGTTACTAGTTTTGGAAAATCAGGTTAAAAAAAGAAGGGAGAATTTTGCTTTTCATTACTACTTATTTTTTGTTTTGTTTTGTAAACTTTAAAATAAGACATATAATAAGTTTGAAGGTCCCTAACTCTTATTCTACAACTGTATCCTATAAAGATGTTTCGTGTTCCTCTTAACAACCTTTGTGTTAAAATTTCACATTGTGAGCAGTGGTAGTTTCCAATACAGATAAGCTGAGAGACACATGATTTGCCCTGAGTTCCACAACTTCCCTAGATAAAATTCTTGTTAGTCTTTCTCTTGGATACCTCCTTTTCTTATTTGATACAACCTGATGAAGTCACAGAAACTACTCTCCATCTGTAGACAAATAAATCCACCTAGAAACAAAATAAAATGGAAAATAAGAATGGTATCTAGTTTCTAATTACATGTTTTGCCTGATTCTTTCAACCCTGGCCATGGGGATCATGCTTCACTTTTTCTCTGTACAGCTTGAGGCAGAAGTAGGTTTACAGTTGTGAGTATGCAACACGAGTTTATTCCTGTATTATTATTTATTATTATATTATCTTCCGTATGGACCACTATAAACTTACTTTTGCCCCACCCTGTATAATGTTTTTATAGTATGAAGGTCAAATTTGCTACATTAAATGTACAATTACATCTGTTTTGATACAAGTATATACTTTTCTAACCATTATACTTCAAATCATGATACAGAGCATTCTATCACCTACGTGATTACCTGGGACTCACTTCATGCCCGACCCCACAGGCCCTGTTTCCTAAAGCAGCCACTGTGCTGATTGTTATAATCAAGATTTGCCTAATCTTCAACCTCGTATAAATGGAATTATACAGAATGTACTCCTTTTGTCTTACTTCTTTCATTTAACATAATATTTCTGAGATAGATGTATGAATGATTTTATTTTTAATTGCTGAGTGGTGTTCCATTGTTACAATATATCGCATTATTTTAATCTATTCTCTTGTTTATGGACATTGCTTGGCATAGATTTCATTTAGGATATTATAAATAGTATGGCTAAAATCAACATTCTTATCCAAACCTTTTGGTGGTCATATGTTTTTATTCTCTTGGGTAAATGCCTAGAAATGGAATTGCTAGGTCATGGGGCAGATATTTGTTCATGAGAAATTGCCAGACAGCTTTCCAAAGTATTTGTCCTTTATGTGATTCCCACCAAAAGTATATGGGAGTTTCAGTTCTTCCACATCCTTGCCTAAATTTGGTGTTGTCATTCTGTTTAATTTAGTCATTCTAGGAGGTGTGAAATTATATCTGATGTTGGTTTAAGTCACATTTCTCTTAGCTCCAATGATTTTAAGGTCCATGTACTTATTTGTCATCTTCTTTTGTGCAGTAACTATTCAAATCTTTTGCCAGTAATTTTATTGGTGTTTGTCCTTTTGTGATTGATTTGTAAGAATCCTTTGCACATTCTATAAAAGCCCTTCCTTATAAATAGATGGTGATTGTTTCATTCTACTCTGGCTGGATATTTTTTAATGCTGTCTTTTGATGAACAGAAGTTATTAATTTTGATGGAAAATTATTAATTTTTTCATATAATATTTAGTGCTTTTTGTGTTCACTCCACAATATCTTTGCTTATTCAAAAGTGGCAAGTCTACTATTTTTATGTCTTTTTAAAAAAACTTTATAGTTTTAACTTTTACATTAAAAAATATGATACATATAAGATTTTGTGTATGGTACAAGATAAAGGTAGAATATTTGCTTATTTGTTATCCAATCATTTCAGCACCATTTGATAAAAAAGACATTCTTTTGACCTTGGCACATTTTTCATAATCATGATAATAATGTGAGTCCTTCAACTTTGATGTTCTGCTCATGATAGCAATCTTACTTCTTTTTATTTCCATGTAAATTTTAGAAATTTGGCAATTTCTACCAAAATTTAAAAACTTTAGAGACTATGGTTGCTTGGAATTTATAGCTAAATTTATCTTAAAAATATGTAGTCTCCCAATCCATGAACATCATATATTTCTCCATTTATTTAATTTTTCCTTAACAATATTTCATAGCTTTTAATGCAGACATTTGACATATCTTATAAAATTTATTCATATGTATTATGTATTTTGCGGCTGTTATAAATGCAATTATTTCATCATTTTTATTTGCTAGTTGTTTATAGTAAGTAGTATATGACATTATGATTGATTGTTTTGTTGAAAGGTATACAACCCTTTTCCTAAATTCACTTTTTGGTTCTATTAGTAGTTTTTGGAGTCACTAAGATTTCTATAAAAACAATCATCTGCAAATATAGGTGATTTTACTTTTTTCTCTTCCATTCTGTATGCCTGTCATTTCTTTTCCTTGCTTTATTGCACTCATAGTGTGCTCTGATACAATGTTGAATAGAATGTTGACAGCAGACATCTTTACAGGTTGCCAATTTTAGAGAAGGAATTTATTCAGTGTTTCCCATTATGGATGATGTTAGCTGTATGTTTTTCATATGTGCCTGTCCAGAGTTAGCCAAACTGTGAGGTAGAGGGCACAGTCCTCCAAGCTGCCAAGTCTGGCCCAGGTTTCTGACCCCAGCTGCAAGGAGTTAGGATCCAAATACAAAGCTAGAGGGAAGAATTCACAGAAGATCACCCTCACTTCTGACAGCAACTCAAGTCATGGGACTTCTCAAAACCACCCTCGGGCTTGATGATTTTCTAGAAACACAGAACTCATGGAAACCTATTGTACTCATGGTTATGTTCATTAGCATTAAAGGTTACGTTCAAATTGAGCAGGGAAGAGAAGTATAGGGCAGGGTATGGGGAGGTTCCAAATGTGAAGTTTCCTTTGTCCTTAGGGATATGTTAATTTACCAGTATGGATGTGTAGCAGAAGTATGGAGTATTGCCAATCTGAAAAGTGTATCTGAGCCGTGGTGTCCAGTGTTTTTACTGGGGCTTTATTATATAGCCATGATTGATTAATTGTCCATGTGTATGAATTTGGTCTCCAGCCTTTCACTTTCCCAGAAGTCAGGATGATATTACATGGCCAAAGCCACCCAAAACCATGTAGTTGTTCTTTTAGCTGAGGCCATCCCACACCCTAAGGTTATTGGGTGGTGATGGCCCTAACCTGAAATAGCTCCTCGGCATCAACTATCAGGTGTGAGCTGAGAGACCCACCATGAATAAGAAGGCCACTCCTATCACTTGGAAAATTCTAATTACCTAAGGACAAAGGCCAGACCTCTTTTGGTGCAAGGCTAAATTCTTTACTATACAATGTCCTAGAACAGATTGAAGAAAGTTTAAATATTCCTATATTACTGAGAGTTTTTTATCATAAATCATTGTTGAATTTTCTCAGATGCTCTTTCTACTTTACTCACATCTATAACTACATTATTCCTACAAGTTATTACATTTTTTCTCATATTCTTTATTCTGGAAAAAAAGAAGTAAATTGCATTGCTTGACTATTGAATGTTAAGCCAGTCTTGCATTCCTGGAATAAATCTAAGTCTATTATCATGTATTATAATTTTTATATATTGATGGATACAATTTGTCAATATTTTATTAAGGATTTTTTTGTCTGAACTTATGAGGAGTATTGGTCTGTAATTTTCTTTTCCTGTAATATATCTGTCAAGTTTTGGTTCTAGTGGAAGGTGGGCTTAATAAAATGGGTTGGAAACAGTTCCATCCTTTGCTTTAATGAGTTTATTTCCTTAAATATTTGATATAATTTAATGATAAAATTATGTTGCCCTGGAGCTTTCTTTAGGAGAACTTCCCTTAAAACAAAAATTATGGTTTTAATTTCCTAATAGGTATAAGTTTGCTTCTTCTTGAATAAATTTGGGTAAGTTTTTCAAGGAATATGTTCATTTCATTTAAGTTGCTGACATTTTTGCAGAACGAAAAGTTATCCATAGGATTCCCTTATCCTTTTCTCCTTGTGAGCTCTGTAAGGATAACACACTTTGTGTTCTAATGTTGTTATTTTGTTCTTTTATCTTGCTCAGTCTGGTTTAGGGAGTTATCAATTTTCTTAATATTTTAAAAACTCTTAGCTTTGTTTTTATGTCTATTGTTTATTTTTAATTTTAATTATTTTTGCTCTTATCATTACTGTTTTCTATCTTCTAGGCATTTAGAGTTTAACTAGCTCCTCTTTCTCTGCTTTCATAAAGTAAATTAAGAATTTAGAGCATTGAAGTTAGCCTTTCTTCTTTTATAGCACAAGCATTCAAACTATGAATTTCAATCTCAGCATTTTGTTAACAACATTCCACAAATTTCACTATGTTGTATTTTCATATGTATTCAGTTCAAAGTAGTTTTAAATTGCTTTTTTTAATGTGGAGTCATGTAACTAAAACTCTATTACATTCCAAACA
Organism: Furipterus horrens; assembly: GCF_987537825.1. Lineage (NCBI taxonomy): Eukaryota > Metazoa > Chordata > Mammalia > Chiroptera > Furipteridae > Furipterus > Furipterus horrens. The sequence continues at coordinate 89,239,168 of NW_028327171.1, forward strand.
TTTCTCATTTAATTGTTTTGTTAAGACAACCCACCCTGTATGCTTTCACTCTTGAAATGCATTGAGATTTAGTATTTGGAGTGCAGGCATGCAGTATTTCCTGGCAGGTGCTATGTGGACACTTTAAATATATATACACTTGGTGGTTGATGGGTAGAGTGTTCTATAGCTGCATGTTAAGTTAAATTAGATAATAGGTTGTTTAAATCTTATCTTTACAAATTTTTTTCAAGTTACATTAAATCACTTCACTTATAATATAAGGTTATCATGCATTCCAATACTAGAGCTACCCAGTACTAGCTACTTTATCATGATCATGCATAGTGAATTTTGGTCCATTAATTCTATCAGCTACTGAGAAAAGGTAATTAAATTCCCTAAATAAGATTGTATATTTTTTTCTTGTCTGGGAAGCTCTTCATATGCCCTTTCATTCTAAAGGTTAGCTTTGCTGGGTAGAGAAGCCCTGATGGTAGGTCACTGCTTTTCATGACTTTGAATACTTCTTGCCAATCCCTTCTAGCCAGCAAAGTTTCTTTTGAGAAATCAGCTGACAGTCTTATGGGTACTCACCTGTAGATAACTAACAAGAAAAAAAAAGGAGTTTATCATTACCAAACCATTATTATATGAAATGTTAAAGGGACTGATTTAAGGGAAAAGAAGAAGATCAAAACTATGAACAATAAAATGGCAAAAAAATACAAATCTATCAAGAATAGAATCTAAAAAAAACAAACAAAGCAAACAAGAAGAACAGAGACAGAATAATGGATACACAGAGTATTTTGATGGTTGCCAGATTGGGGCTGAGGGGGATGTGAGAAGAGGTGAGGGGATTAAGAAGTACGAGCAGGTAGTTACAGAACAGCCATGGGGATGTAAAGCACAGCTTAGGAAATGGAGCAGCCAAAGAACCTACGCATGACCCATGGGCATGAACAATGGTGTACAAATTGCCTGAGGGAGCTGGGGGTGCTGGGTGGAGAGGGGCAAAGGGGGGAAAACCAGGACAACTGTAATAGCATAATCAGTAAAATATAATTTAAAAAATTTTAATATGATTTTTAAAACTAAAAGGTTATGTAATTTAATTTTTAATAATGGTTGTATTTAACTACTGGCTTACAAAAATTCCTAAAAGTTTAACAGTCGGTTCTCACAAGCCAGTGACCGATGGCTCCAGAATAACCCAGAGCCAGACCAGAGGAGTGTTGACTGATTACAGGGCTGCCACTGAGTGTCACGCAACCAACCATTCACTCACAAGACGAGCCAGCTGGGGTCCAGAGAGGGTCTGGGATTTACCCAAGGCCACACAGCAAATATGTCACAAGGCCAGACAGACATACAGAGGTCCTCAACAATCATGGAAGAGAGACCTTACTCATGTCATGCTGCTCTAAGTAAAGGCTTTCCACAGCTCTCTGTCACCCTCAGAATGTACTTGTCATAGAAAGAACATCTAAACCTACACTAAATTAAGAATTTATTTGAGCTGGCCTAGGTGGGGGTGCCATGGCCACTTGCCCTTGCACTCAGTTTAGACTCTCGCCCTGCTGTTGCTCCCTGGTCTGCGCTTGTGCAAGGGACTCTGCGCTGAGATTGGGGATGCCCCACTGAGGTTGGGGACACTGCATTGGGATTGTGTAAACCACAGAAAAAATTTTGGTGGGAAATTCACCATCGCCATTGCCAGAAGGAGCAATTTATGGCTTTGTTCTTTTCTTAAGATTCCGGTTCAGCTTCATACTGTATCTCCTGTAGGCATTTATTCCTGAATGGCTAAACTCCTTAGGTTTAGCCTATGTGGCCTCAAAAGTATTGGGCAATTGCATTGCCTGTCTGCTCCTCATTAGTATAGTAATCGGGTATGTACTTTTATACTTTTATTTGGAGTAGGCATGGCAGGTACTTCCCACTCAACTCTCTTCATACAATCACAAGAAATTATGCTTAAAGATGAACAGTTGGAGAAATACCAAGAAGAGGCCATCCCAGCATTCCTGTTAGTGAAGTAAACCAGGTGTTTTTATAGCAAAAGAATGTTACACCAAAAACTGAATTGTATGTAGATTGCCGTCAAACATCCATTACAAGTTTTTACATAATAATTTTGACCATAATTATCTATCTTATTAACATCCAGTATAGAAATATTTTGAAAAATGTAAGTTGAACATCTGTTAGGTAAAGTTCCATTCATATTGGGGAAAAAAAGATTGTATCTCCCTTAAGTGTTGTCACTTTTTGCTTTATTCTTTCATTAAGTACATATACTTACAGTTGTTATGACTTTTTTAGGTGTTGAACCTGTTAGGATTATGAAATGTCTCTCATTATTGCTGTAATATTGCTTATATTGATTTTTCATTGCCTGATATTAATATAGCTACACGGTTTTCATTAGCTTACTGTTTACATGTGTTTCTTTTCTGTCCTTTTATTTTTAATTCTTTATCTCTTTATATTTAAAGTATATCTATATGCAGTAAGGCTGACTAAACTGTGACTCCAGGCTGCTGCCTCACTTTGTAAATTAAGTTCTATAGGAGCATAGCCATGCCCATTTCTTACATACTGTCTTTTTTTTAACACTACATGACCAGAGTTGATGAGTTGGAACAAAAACCATATGGACTGCAAGCCTAAAATATTTGCTATCTGACCTTTCAAAAAAAAAAAAATTAACACCTGCTATAAAGCATTTATCTGTCTCGCATTGTATAGTCTAACAATCTCTAAGTTTTAATTGGAGAGTTTAGCAAACTTACATTTTACTTAACTATTGATTATTTCTTATTTGTCCTCTGTTCTTCTTTTTCTGCTTTCAGGTACTCAAATATGTTTTAGTATTACATTTTAATTGTTCTGCTGGTCTTTTAACTAGACCTCTTTATAGCCATTGTGGTTTTTCTTGGGGTTACAGTAAGGACCCTTAGTTTATAACACTTTATTTGTATAGTGATCTGAAATTCTTTTACCATTATAATTTTATGGACCTCTTCCATATCCTTGTAGTGTGAGGGTTATAGTATATACAGTTGAGTGGATATGACAACAATAGCAAAAAGAATGTAAGAGACCAAATAAAAGTGTTTCAAGTAGGGCCTTAAACACAATGAGATGCATATATTTTTCTTTTTTCTAAATTACTGATATGTAATATTAAAAAATACATATACGAGGTCTGTCCAGAAAAAGTCCAGCCATTGTTAATATATGATCATTACTTGCGAGACATCGATGTAACCTGGCAGCCAAGGAGAGTGGACTGGAATGTGCATGTGTGAACAATATCGACTTCACTGTACTAATCAGTGATGACTTCACTGTACTAGTTAGTGGGAGTGGTAGATGCCATTGAGTGAGCATATATACTGTGTGACTGTCACATTCAAAATGACTGAGCCAGTAGAGCAACAAATCTGCATCGAATTTTGTGTTAAGCTTGAACATTCCTTTGTGGAAACTATTCAGATGAGTCAGAAGGCTTTGGGGGACAATAATGCAAAATGCAACGCAAATAAAAGTGTGGCACAAGTGCTTAAAAGGTGGCTGAGAACCTGTTGAAAGTGATCCATGTCTGGAAGGCCTGCAACAAGCAGAACACCTGAGAATGCTGAATGTGTACAGGGCTACAATCAACAGAGATCAGCGACTGGCAGTTCGAGAACTAGAAGCTGATCTGGGGATTCCAAAAACTACTGCCTCTGAGATTTTGATGCAGGATCTTGGCATGAAACATGTCATGCCAAAATTTGTTCCACAGCTTCTGTTACCAAAGCAGAAGGAATGTCGAGTTGCCAATGACTTGATTCAAGCTGCTACTAATGAACCAGATTTCCTCAAGAAGGTCATAACCAGAGATGAGTCATGGGTCTACGTCTATGATCTAGAAACAAAGGCCCAATCATCACAATGGAAGTTGCCTGGTTTTCCACACCCACAGAAGGTGTGGCAAAGTTGCAGCAAGATCAAGGCCACATTAACTGTGCTTTTGATCAAGAAGATGTTGTGCACCATGAGCATGCCCCCACCCCCAGGCCAAACAATTAGTAAGGAGTACTGCCTCAATATTTTTTGTAGGTTGAGAGATACTGCAGCTATGGGCAACTGGTGATTGGCAGCTTCATCATGACAACACACCCGCTCATGCATCACATTTCATGCATAGTGTTTTGGTGAAACATCAAATCACCCAGGTGACTCAGCCCCCCTATGACCCAGATTTGGTGCCCTGTGACTTCTGCTGTTCCCCAAACTAAAATCACTTTTGAAAGGGAAGAGATTTTAGACCTTCAATGAGATTCATGAAAATACGACAGGGCAGCTGATGGCGATTGGGAGAACTCTGTGAGGTCCCATGGTGCCTACTTTGAAGGGGACTGAAGCATTTTCTCCTGTGTACAATATTTCTTTTTAGCTTGTATTTTCTTCAATAAATGTCTCTTTTTCATATTACATGGCTGGATGCTTCTGGACAGACCTCATATAGCATTAAATGATTGTCTTTGTAAAAAAAATTTTAAACAGTATTTATATTTCACTACACATATACAATCTGTATGTATTCTTGTACTTCTGAGTTCCCATCTGGAGTCATTTCCCTTCAGCCATAGAACCTCTTCTAATACTTGTTTGAGACGGGTCTATTACTAATGATTTCAACCTGTTTTCCTTCACTCAACTTAATGTCTTTATTTTGCTTTTAATTAAAAGATCTTTTTATTAGATGTAAAATTCTAGTTTGAGAGTTTTTTTCTCCATTTTAAATATGTTTAATTATCCTTGGTATATAGTTTTCCTCATGAGGCATCAGCTGTTATTTATGTTTTTCTGAACAAATTTTCTGTGGCTACTTTCATGTCCTTTTTATATTTGCTTTTGATTTGTTTGCTTATGATGAACTTAGGTGTGGTTTTCTTTTTATCATTCTTTCTTGGGGGTTGCTGAGCATTTGGGATCTGCAAGTTAATGGAAATCAATAAATCTGGGAATATTCTTTTGTTTCTTAAAATGTATTTTATGTCCATTCTCTTCTGCTTCTCCTATTGGGACTCTAATTACACATATATTAGTCTGAACAATATTGTCCCACTGGGGATCTGTTTTTTTTTTCATACTGTCTTTCTCTTTTTTGAGAATATATAATTTATATTTGTTTGTCCTCAAGTTCACAACTGAGGTTTTCTTCTGCCACCCCCGATCTAATAATAAGACAACTTAGTGAATTCTTCATTTACAATATTGTAGTTTTAATTTGGAGAATTTTTTTGTTTACATTTTTGTGCCGAGATTTCTATTTCCTCACTGTTACCGTATTTTTCTCTGAGTCTTTAAATATGAGATATAATAACATTTAAAGTTCATGCCTGCTAATTCTAAAGTCTTATGTCATCCCAGGATATTCCCTGAAATTTATGTTACATTTCTTTTCTATTTTTTATGCATATGGTAACTTTTTAAAAATCATATACTAGTCTTTTTGGTATAATATGCTGTAGAGATTCTAGTTTCTGTCATATTCTCCTAAAGGATATGGATTGTTTTTCCCAGCAGATTATTATTTTACTGGCTGATTTTATTAATCTTTGAAGGTTATTTTTATATTTTATATGGCAGATGTCTTAGGGTGAATGCTAAATATTGACACATCATCTTCAGGTGACTTTTCTGGGATTTCGATGAAAGACTGATATGTTTGCCAAGAAATTCTGGCTTGGTGAGGTTTAGCTACAAACTGTTACCCTGTGTGGGTAGCAGCTAAAATCTATGTCAAGTTTTTGGGCTTCCTACTAGGCTATGTGAAATTTCTCCCACCGATACACAGTTTAGAGGTCATCCAAGGAATATTATATGATCCCTCTCAACCTTGTGGCTCCCTTCTTTCTGAGTTTCTTTTCCTCTTAAATTCCAGCTTCTGTTTTCGTTAGCCTGTGTCTCTCCAGCTGGCAAGTCCCCTCAGAGGAGAGGCTATGTGAGAACTGAGCTCAGCCAGTATAAGGATCAAATTCCTTTTATCTTCTGCTTTCTTTTTTCATTCTCAAATACAGTGAAATAGTTTATTCTCTATTTTCCTGACAGTTTATAATTGTCATAAATGTAATGATTACCAAAATACAAAGTTTTAAAAAATTATTGCTAGAACCAGAATTTCTTATAGTACATGTTTTAATATCGAAGTTGTGAAATCATTATATCTTCAATCTTAATATACCTTCCTCTTTCCTATGCAAGTCAAAGCAAGTTGGAAAAAAATCAAAGTTGCAAAATTGATTTATTAGTTTTTTTTGTTGTTGTTTTGTTTAGGATATGCCTAAAAAAAACAGAACAGTGACTCATTTATGTGTCACTCTCTCTGGTGGCTCCAAATAAGTTGGAATTTTCACATTAGAGGCAAAGAATAGTAGTTAATGAAATGAGTTTGAAAGAAAAAGAGAGACGTAGTGAAAGGAGAAGTAAAGAGAAAAGGAATGAAGGAAATGCAGAAGGGTGAGAGAATGCAAGCAGAATAAAGGAGAGGAAGAAAAGAGGCTTTGAGAATCATGATGCTTTCCTTCATTGACACAATATCTTACTGATTTACAAAAATTATAGTTATTACTATTCATTGGAGTATATATTTAGGAGCTATTAGAATAATCAAGGTGCATGTTTATGCATATAATTTTGTGCAGTTTTAGCTGAAATGATTGGAGTAAGAGATCACTCAAGTCCTGCCATTCACTGTAGTGTCCTTTCTATTTTACTTGTCTGAAAGAAAGCAGTTGGGTATGTATGAACTTCATATTGGTGAACACTAGTACCATAAGTAAAAAGGAATAGATATGAACATAAACAACCAATTAACACATTTTTTATGTTATATGTATTATGTACTACACTCTAACAATATAGTAAGCTAGATAAAAGAACATTTTATTAAGCTCATTGTAGTGGACCTGGCTGGTGTGGCTCAGTTGGTTGTGCATCATCTTGCAAACCAAAAGGTCATAGGTTCAATTCCTTCAGAGCACATGCCTGGGTTGCACATTGAGTCCTCAACTGAGGCATGTGCAAGAGGCAACTGAGGCACGTGCAAGAGGCAACCGATTGGTGTTTCTCACATCGAAGATTCTCCCCCTGTCTTCCTCTCTCTTTCCTTCTTTCTAGAATCAATAAAAGAAAAAGAAAAAAGAAAAGAACATCATACTGAAAATAAAATACTTTTACAGTGAGGTCAATTGGTTCAATTCATCAGAAGAAAGAGATTTTGGCTGCCTACCATACTCACTCAGTGTATTATGTGTTGTGGGTAAAATAGGAAAAAAAAAGTCTTTATTTTCAAGGAGCTTATTAACTCCTGTTGAGTATGCCTATATCATGAAGTGTCATGAGATAGATGACTAGCGATTTGGGTGGAGACTCTCCAAAGAAAAGAGTTGCATCTCTGTATTGAAGGGCTGGAGAAAGCAAAACATGCAAAAGAAAAAGGACTAGATATGCAAAAAGTCAAGAAAATACAATCAGTAATCAAAAGAAAAAGTAGACAGGCAGATTCATGCATAATTTGGATGCTATAGTTAACAGACAAAGGTATTAAAATAACTAAATAATATATTAAAAGTGGAAGATGGTCATTAGAGATGAATGAAATAGAGAATTGAAATGCATTATAAAATGTTGTAAAATCAAACTGATATTTTAGACCTGAAAATATAATATTGAAAACTAAGACGCTGCTGAATGAATTTAAAAACAGATTGGCCGCAGCAGAACGCAAGAGAAGTAAGCTGGCATACAGATCAATGGAAAACACACAGATTGGAGCACAGAACGGAAAAAGAATAGATAAGGTACATAAGAGCATAAGAGACATAGGACACAAAGAAAAGATCTACCTTAAAATCCTGGAAAGAACAAAGAGCAAGATTGCCCATCACCAGTAAAATATATAAGTAAATTATGATTCATTTATCTAATGACAAGCTATACAACAATGACAACAGAATGCCTACAACTACATGCAACATTATATGTGAATGTCTCAAACATAGGTTGAGTTTAAATAAAACACATACAAAAATGAATATATATGGTATGATTCCATTTAGATTCAAATTATAAGAACAGTTCTTTGAGAACTCAGGATTGTGGTCACCTTTGGGAGGAAATAGTGACTGGAAGAAAGCACAATGTGGTACTTCAGGGTATGCAACTATTCTGTTTCTTGAGCTGGGTATAGGTTGCAATCATGCATCCAGTCTTTGAAAATTTATTGAAATGTAGTTTTATGATTGGTATATTATCTTGTGTGGATATTACTCTTCAACAAAATAAATTTTAAAAGCATTTATAGGTTTACAGAAAATCCAGGCTTTAAAAAAGGTCTTAGTGAGCATTCTAATTCACTACCCCTCACATGTCACCGTTGAGATTATTAACATTTTGTTAGTTATTAGTTAAGTAATTTATTAGCACAAGAGAATAGACCTCAAACCATGGTGACTTATATGAGGTATGTACAGAAAGTATCCATCCATGTAATATGAAAAATAGAGACATTTATTGAAGAAAATACAAGCTAAAAAGAAATATTGTACACAGGAGAAAATGCTCCAGTCCCCTTCAAAGTAGGCACCTTGGGACCTCACCCAGTTCTCCCAATCACCATCAGCTGCCCCATCGTATTTTCCTGAATCTCATCAGTGGTCTGAAATACCTTCCCTTTCAAAGATGATTTTAGTTTTGGGAAAAGCCAGAAGTCAAAGGGCACCAAATCTGTGCTGTAGGGGAGCTGAGTCACCTGGGTGATTTGATGTTTCACCAAAAAACTCTGCACGAGACCGTGGGCACATTATTGTGATGAAGCTGCCAATCACCAGTTGCCCATAGCTGTGGACCTCTGAATCATCTGAATCATCTGAATAGTTCCTTTGGAGGAATGTTCAAGCTTAATGCAAAATTTGATGCATATTCATTGCTGTATTCACTCAGTCATTTTGAAGTGATGGCTGCACAGTACAAGTGCTCACTCAATGGCGTCTACTGCCTTCACTAAGTAATGATGACTAATAAGTTGTCATTATTCACACATGCGCATCCCAGTTTATTCTCCTCGGCTGCCAGGTTACATCAATGTGGCACAAACTGGTCTCATTATATTAACAATGGTTGGACTTTTTCTGGACAGACCTGTGTATGTGTGTAGTACATGGTGTGTGTGTGTGTGTGTGTGTATCTTTATTTGCCTGGAAAAGGAAAATATATATAATAAAAAGTTGTCAGTCACTGTAATGTGTCATATTAGTATAAAGCAGAAGATATTTATTTGATAATATGTAACTCAAGATACAGACTCAAACTTACAATATGTTTTCATTTGCATTGTTATATACCTTTCTTGTAACATTCTATCACATATGATAGGACTTAGTCATGTTGATAAGAGTTTGAGGTTTCTCTTCTGCCTGATTCATAGATTTGGATGCCTGTAGTTTAAGCTAAACTAAAAAATTTTAAATCACAAATTAGATATATACTAAATGCAATGAATGTCCTAGTTTTCATGAGCTACATGTCTAGCTCACTTGGACATATGTCATATACCATGATAACCCTCCTTCTAGTAAAATTATGATTTTTGGCAAATGAGTTCAGAAATTCTATTTAGAGACTAAAAATACTTTTAGAGAAAATAGCATTCTCTATACCAGCTTCTATTAGATAATCTGGGATTCTCTAATATCTTAAAAGTAGAAGAATTACTAGGAATTATATGGCAATAATAATTTGAAGTGCCATGTCACTGTGGTCCCTGTGACATGCTTACACCAGAGAGTGAGTGAGTCAGTGAAAGAATGAAGGGAGTAAGGGAGCGAAAGAGAGAGGGAGGGAGAGAGGGTAATAGGAAAGAAAGAAATGATACACTTTTGGAAATGCAATTATGATTTCTCCTGAGTGGTCACAAAACCAAGAAAGAATTGAGCAGTGCGTTTAAGAAAACCTAGTTTCAGCTCTTAAAGGATAGAGCCTAGTGAGTCATGTGTAACCACAGCAACCAGTAGTCAGTGGTTCTCAAACTTGAGCACGCAGCGGAACCACTAGATCTTGTTTATCTTAGATGGCATGCCCCATCCCCAATGTTTCTGTGCCCATAGTTCTGTTGCTGGGCCTCTGAATTTGCAGTCCTGTCAAGTGCCCAAGCGGTGCTGTTACTGCGGATCTGGGACCACTATTTGAGAACCACCACATAAGAGCTGCTTCAGCTTCAGCTGCTGCCAACCTTCTGTCATAAACTTTACTCTTCCTGTTTTTTTTCCTCACTTGAGGACATATTCTTTGATTTTAGAGAGAGAGGAAGAGAGTGAGAGAGAAACTGAGACAGAGAGAAAAATATCAATGTGAGAGAGAAGCATCAATTGGTTGCCTTTTGTATACACCCTGAACCTGTAGCCTGTTGGTGTATGAGATGACACTCCAACCAACTGAGCCACCCGGCCAGGGCTGGGTCTCTTTCTAATCCAATAAAGCAGAATCCATAAACAAAGATACAGGGGATTGACCAAGATGGATGCATAATAGAGAACACTAAAAAGGAAAAGGCCCTAATGAAACTCCCTCAGAAAATTTTTGCCAGAAACCATTTGCCCAGAATGAAAAATTTTACTATCAAATGATAATAATTACTTCCCAGAAAGTGGAGAGGAAAACAACCCAGCCAATAACATGATGCAACTAAGTATGTGTAGTCTGTGTTCAAAATAATGGATTTCTTTTTCTCTTAGCATATATTGATTGAAATGGGTTCTGTTACCAGTCAAGGCTCACCGAGGTGAAATTATTCACCCTAGTGGTTTGCCTATATCAGATGTAAAATACTGGCTTTTCAAAGATACATTAATGTGAATCCTACTTTCTTTTAAAGAACTATTTATGTGTGTCAATGTAATAATGTGTATTTCATTCCTTTGTAGGACTGCATCTAAACATGTAAACAAGGACCTTGGTAATCTGGAGGAAAATAAAAAGTTAGAAGAAAACAATCACAAAACAGAAGCCTAAGAGACAAACTGTTTTAGTTATTGTCCAGGTGAGTAGGCTGTGTGAGGTTTATAGAAATAATTCCCAAGAAAGTATGAAACATTCTGTGAGATGCAAGGGAAAGCCTGGACATTAAGATGCTTCATGATTGAGGCTTTTAAAATAGGAAAAGACTTTTTCAAAAAAAAAAAATGTCTAACTTAGGTGTTCTCAGAAGAAAGTGATTCTCAACCATTTCCCTATCCTCCAAACATATGATTATTAGCCTCTGAATAATTAAAATGAATTTTGAGATTTTAACATTTAATTAGCATTTTGTATTCTAATAACTGCCTAAATTTTGCTGAGTTCAAAGAAGTTTAATTTCATAAATTCATATTTTGGTGGGATGAGCACTGATTCTAATACTTTAAATTTATTTTTAAAAGCAATTATGAGAATACTTTTAAAATATAAAAACCTTGATCCAAGGATTTAAGATACTTAAAAGTGTCAGAGTGTTAATACAGCCATCTTCCAAGTCATTTTAATGAAAGTGCTAACAGATTTGTGTGTATACACACACACACACACACACACACACTTTTACAGATAGTGTGTACATTATATACATATGTGTCTGTATATGCACATATATGTATGTTTATAATGCATCTATATATGTTACATGTATTATATATATTTATATGGAATAACTATATGAGTGTGATTTTTTTTAAGAGAAGTCATTTGGACGAACTATTCTGTGCATCCCTGAGTGAGAATAACTGTTACTATAGCTGAGTCATCTGAAGTTAAAATATCCAAAATCACAGTAGAACTTTGGTTTGTTATAAATAAGCCATAGTCACAATTTGAGTATGTCAGCCAGATTAATCCCACAGAGGGCATGGGAAACCATTGTAATTGGGAGGATGCACACAGGAAAGAAAAATAGAATCATTTAGACAAGATACTTTTAAAATCTGAAAACCAGGATCTCTGGGAGGAAGAAGTAAGAATTGGATTCTTTCCCCTATTTTGCCCTTCATTAGAAGCCAGGTAGGCAGCATTTCTACTTGTTTTTTCGTTTGTTTTTTTGTTTGTTTTCCTGCTTCTCTAGGGTTCATTCCTCAATCTTTCATAAACATAGATTTGTACCTTCCGTTATCTTCAAAACTGGATAAAGTAAATCCTCAAAGGAAAATTGAGCTTGAAGACAAAGCCCACAAAAGAGTGAGATTTGAAAGGATATGTGAATTTTTTAACCTGAAGAGAACAGGATGAAATCTTTTCCTGAAAAGCTTTATAATCTTCATACGAATTAAGCAATTTTCATAAAAATAAAGAATCTCAAAATTCCAAAACACTATTTGCAGAAGGGCCATAGCATGCCTGGGATTACAGATGGGCTCAGGGACAATGGAGTTTTATAAGAGTCTCCCATAAAGTCATTCCTGTCACTTTAAGTACAAAGCGTCTGTTGATGGTGAAAAGTGATTGCTATTGTAACTTACTAAATTATGTTTTTTTCGTTATTTCAGAGAAAAAAATTATATAGGCCAAATGAAGCATGAACGTGGATTGTATTTAAGACATATACAAAGACACTGACAGCAATTCATGGTTCAAATATTAAGCAGTTCATTCTATCAAGCTGTCACAGGATTTTAGAGAATTATCTCAAGTCAAACAATGAAATGAAATTGCAAACAATAACAAGTTTTGGCAGCCATGACAATAGGTTACATGTTGTGTTTGGTTAGATTTTTTTTTTTTTTTTCCTGTAAATGTCTGCACTGAGGATTTTCTTTGGGTTTGCCTTTATGTAAATTTTTTACGTAGCTATTTTTATACACTGTAAGCTTTGTTCTGGGAGTTGCTGTTAATCTGATGTGTAATGTAATGTTTTTATTTCAGTTGTTTATATGGATAATATGAGCAGGTACATTTCTGATTCTGATTGCTATCAGTAATGCTCCCGAACTTTTTCACAAGCACCTAAATCCCAAAGGTGGCAGCTTGTGAAGACTGGGGACACAACCATTGCCCTATTCCAAAACTGTAATTTTTATCACAGAAGGGGCAGGCAGAGACTCAGAATGATAAGCAACATATGAGCTGATTCTGTGAATGCACCACCCGCTGACTCTCAGAAGCAAACGCATATGCGAATAGACACACATTCATAATCATGGTACAGTACTCCCAAACTGACAATTTTGCCTAAATGAAAAAAAATAAGTAAATAACAGAATTTGGGAAACACTTACCTTTAGAGACACCTGCTAGTAAATTATTTTCTGTCAAAAGAAAAAAAAAACAATGTATGAGAGACAGTTTAGAGAAATCATGGATAACATTTCCATTTCCATAGATTACAATATAAATCACTGTATTTAAAAATTGTTGTTAAATCCTTTGGGTTATCCACTGCCTTAAAATTATACTTATTTTCTTTTTAAAAAGATATCAGTCAGAATTGGAGATTTTTAACAGTGGTCATTATCAAAACTGTGTTATTTTCCACAGAATATAGAATATATATATTTTTTTCGTGTGTGTTTTTGTTAACTACGCTACAGATATTGAATGCACCTTGAGATAATTTAGTGTTTTTAACTGGTACATAATTTATCAAGCAGTGCATAAAAGTGTAATAATAAAATGTCTATGTATCTTTAGTTACATTCAAATTTGTAACTTTATAAACGTGTTTTATGCTTGAGGAACTTTTTAGAGTGATAGTATAAATGGAAACTTTTTGCAGTAGACTGGATATGGGCCAATAGCTACTGGTGACTAGACTTTTAAACTTTGTTCTTTCAAGCAGAAGCCTGGATTCTGGGAGACTACTGCACAGCCATTTTTGCCCCAGGATTTACATAACTTTATAGAAAAAGAAAATGAACATCAGATTTCCAGGTATAAAGCTGTGTTCTTTGGGAGGAAGAGGAAAATTGGTGTTTGTTTTTTAGACTGTTGGAATAAAAATTATGAAGGCAACAAAAAATAAATTGAAGATTAAAGTCAGGAGGCAATTAGGAATGATATTTTTGCCACTTCTGCATTATTGAGAAACACATGTTATTGTACATTTGTAAACCATTTACTGTCTGGGCAATAGTGACTCCGTTTAATAAAAGCTTCCTGTAGTGCATTGGTATGGATTAAATACATATAATATCCTATTAGACTCAAAGCTGTGTAAAATATTATGGGGAAAAAGAAAATATGTTATTTTGCTTCTAAACTTTGATTTACTGAAGTTTTATTTGGCAGGAAAAAAATTGAATCTTGGTCAATATTTAAACCAAAGTGAAAGGGGAAAAAAACCAAAGTTACTTGTTTTGCATGGCTAAGCCATTCTGTTATCTTTGTAAATACTGTGATTTCTCTTTTTTTTTTTTCTTTTCTCTTTAGAATTTTGTTAAAAAAGTTCTAAAATTTTTAAACACCTGCTTTCCACAATAAACCATGAACACTAAAATTAAATCATTTCTATATAAATAAATACCTTTTCTTTTGGTGTGAGAGATCAAAGGGTCAAAGTCTAACTCCTAAGCTGTATTTGTAGAAAGAAGCAATGTGACAATAGAGAAGGTTATACTATAATTATTTCTTGGCTTTCACTTGCTATGTTTACCTAAGTCCAGAAACAGCTATCGGAACCTAGAGAGCAGAACATTCAAAACTCAGAGCTCTGGAGAGGAAGCAGAAAGTTTGCCGGGCAAAGAGGGACAGTGTGATAACCATTGAATCAATGCCTGGATGAAAAGGAAAGCTTATTTGTGTAACAGCTGTGGCAGAGATAATACACAGTGAGGATGGGAAAGAAGATCATGCACAATCCTCAACTTCTGAGGTGGCTTCTCTTCAATTTAATTCTTTGGCAACAAGAGACAGGTTTTGCCAATTCAAGTTTCACTTCCAGTCGTTGATTACAGGAATTGTATGTGGAAATGAATTAACATACCCGTCTATGCCTAAAAGATAATAAAACTGAAATATGTCTTCACATATCTCTCACAGCTGTCTGCCTCTTGTCTAAACTAGGATGTTTATGTATAGAAAGTTATTTGTCTTTATTAAAGAGTTGAAAACTCATTGTGACTCTTCATCTCTCTGGAGAGAGAATGCAGCAAAATAAAAGAGTTCACATCTTACTACATATTATGCCACCCTAACTAGTCCTAGATATCACCTATAATTGGTCCTGTGATGTGTGTGTCTCTACCTTCAGTGATAGGATCGTACTTATTGTGGGTGTCTCATGTGGCTGTTCCAGGAACTTAATTAAGAGGACACGTTCTATTTCTTCCACCATTAACACACCATTCAATTTGCAATTTGGAATTATGTAGGCATGAGCTTTCATAGAAATACTTTACCCTTAAAATAAGGTAAAATCAGCTGTGTATATCAATATTTATTGAGCCCATACTCTGTGCTAGGACCAAACATACATTATCTTATTTAATCCTTAATAGTATTAAATGTTCCCTCTCATTTTATAGCTGAAAACTAAAGTTTATAGAGGTTCCATTACTCCCAGATGCATTTAGCTTCTAAGTAGGTAAGTTGGGTATCAGATCAGATCTGATACTAAAGGCCATGCTTGTCCCAATCTTCTATAGTTTCCAAACTTCTTTAATCAAGAAATCCTCCTTTTTATAACATCTAAAACTGGAAAATATCGACACTTGAACTGGTTGTATCATCTATAAAGGATTATTCTAAGATGCTCAAATCATAGATATGCCAATATTATGTAATTATCAAGCTGTATTTGGATGATTCGATATTTCATTAGACATTATATGTATATATAATAAGTACATATGTGTTTGTTTAAAATGTGTGTTTAAAAATTGATGTGCATATATATGTGATACATTTTCAAACACACACATATTGGTGTCATATACTAAGTACCTATTATGAGACAGGTACTATATTTATGAATTAAAACCAGAATTATCTTCTGGAGGGTGGGCACTTTGTAGTACAGACTTCCCAACTGGTGAGTGTCCTAGGGACCCATCTGTATCAGTGTACCAGCCGGTGGTGTTGTGAGAGGCTGCATTCAGCTTTGGTGAATTTTTTTTGCAGACTATCAGTCTGTTTATCCATTTCATGATGGGTGACTTATGAATGCACCTGCCCACACATGCCAACACTGTGCTGAGTGTTCAGCAGTTTTTGACCAGAAACAGCACAACCACAGTGCCCCACCCTCCCTATTCAACCAATCTTGCCCAGAGCGATTTTTTTGTTTTGTTTCCCCAGATGATAAAAGTCCTCAAAGGGAAAGTTTTGCTGATGTGGAAGAGGTGAAACAAAAAATGGCAGAACCACTAAAAGCCATCAAAATGGACAAGCTCAAAAACTGTTTTGAGCAGTGGAAAAAACATCTTGATAGATGTATTGCATCAGATGGAGAGTACTTTGAAGATGGCTGAGGTTTAAACATGTAAGAACAAATATACAATATTTTATTAATAAATTCAGGTTTTTCGGGTCCCTCCACCTTGTACACTTTCATTTGAATCTGCTCAGTGTCCTGCTAGAGGAGGTGCTATCTCCATTTTACAGATCAAGACAATATAAACAACTTTGTCTACAATGACGGACATGGGAAGTGGGTAAGCCTGGACCTAAACTCAAGATGCCAAAGTCCAAGCTCTATTCACTATATTGCTTACCTTCCCTGTTGTAAGAATATACATCTATCCACACTTGGGAAGGCTACCACAAAAAGATAGATTTGCATTGAATAATTTATTTGATCTCCTTGGTAACTCATGTCATTCATATTCAAAGAACTATGTGAAAACTGCTTGAGACAGAACAAATTATTACATAAACATTCTTTTTTTATTATATATCTAAAGAATTAAATGGGACATCTCTATTAAAGAATTTTTTTTAATATACTGTATTTGGGAAACATGAAATCAAAATACTGGAGCTCATTTTTTCCCAGCATTCTTTCTTCACCTCTTTGTTATCCTTATTCTAATTCAATTTTTTCCCCCCAAATCTATCCCTCTCTTATTTTCCTTATAAACACTTCTCAAATGCACAGTATTCACTGGAAAATGAACACACAGACAATCGACTTCAAAGACTAATTCCATTCTCAAGTTATCTGTTTTGTTCCTTTTTATTAGCTTCAGGAAAGGTTTTATCTTGTGAAGGCCAAGCAGCTAAGTGAATGAGAGAAAAGGTATTCATATTACATATATAAGTATATGCATGTGTGCATGCACACACATGTACACATGCCCCCATGCCCATACACATATTGTGGGCTGTTTTACCCCATTTTTTTTATCAGAAAAGGAACTCCTGGAATAAATACAAAACGTTTGTGATATAAGAAGCAGCTGTAGGGTGAGAATATTCATGGCACTTTGATGTGAGTCATTCATAAATGTAACAGTTACAGTAGCACCTACTAGGCTCAATAGTTGAAATGAAATTTATATGAGTAAACCTAATGGTATAAAATCTATACTACCAGGAAATAAATGAGGGCCTCAACATGATAGAGGCTCAAAACAAATTATTGGGTTTTTGAGAAAACTGGTATATTCAGAGAACAGAGACTATGGTCTCCAGAAGGCATAGCATTTGATAAAATCTGCCTTTGTCAGCTGACAGCAACTCAGTTTAGACTACTTGTAAGAGAATAAAAATTAAATATCAACATTTTCCATAAATAATTTCTTTCTGATTATATTTTCCCAGAGAGGCCAGAATAAATTGAAGTTCAATTAACAGTTTAAATTGATTGTTTGAGTCAACGTCTGAGATAGTCACTTCTACAGAAAAAAAAAGTTGAAATTTGGGCTGCGCTATACAATTCTTTGAATTCTCATCAGTAAGAAATAATATGTAGTGAAATAAGATGTAGTTATTGCTTGAAAGTTGATTCACTGCCCTCTTCCTGGATGGCTTATTAAGGAAATGGAATATTTCTGTTAAAAAAAGGTTTGTGTCTAAGCATTAGTCATTCCTTGGAAGCTAAATTGTTAATAAAAAACAAATTTACCCAGAAATTCTGTTGGCAATGACAATGTAGTTCTTTTTTCTTGTCTTGATTAGAATAGTCCACCAAAAGCTTTAAAATATCTTTGTATTGAGAGACAAAGAGACATTACCTATTGTTGAATTTGATTCCAAAAGGAAAGTTTATTGTGTTAAACTTCTGCAGATTCATATAAAAGAGTCATCTGCTGTGAGTTTTCTTAATTTATAGAGCTTTGTTTCTCATATATAATAGTTGCATACAAGCTGTTTAAAAGATGACGAGTTTTGGGTCATACTGGAAATACCACAGAAACAAATGATAGACCTTCCCCGACATTCCTAATTGATAATCTGTTTAAAAGTTGCCTGTAGTGACTTTGTTACTCTTTCATTCTTTTGAGTTATTTTTTCTTGACTGTTATAAAATAAAATTATTAAAATATCAAATATATACTTCATAGTTATCATGACAGGACTTATATTTTTTGTCCTGATGATAATGGCAATGTATGGAATCAGTGTTCAATTCAGAGGTTGTGTAGATTTATAAATATTAATGCTGTTGTTTTTATGGAATTTCTGCAACAAAGATGGAGTTAAATTCGCATTAATACCCTCAGCATCAATGCCCAGTGACTCTGGGCATCGCATGGAAGAGAAACTGGCACTGAGGCAGATTTTGTTGGATCATCTTCATCATTCCCCACTCTTACTGTTGGAAGTAGGGTATGTGCACATATATAGGTTAGGGGTTTGGAAACTTCTCAATTTCTCTTTTAAATTATTTTTCCAAGCATTTGACTCAATGAGGAAACCATGTGGTTGGAAGCAAAGTCAAATGGGCTTTACCAAACTTGTTTAAATTCCAAGTTATAAATAAAAGACCAGAACAGAGCAGCAGAAGTTTAGAAAGTTGGGTGAGCACAGGAAGCTGTTCAGTTATGATCTGGTTCTGCATATCAGCTAAAGCACATAAATTTGCAATTGCAGTTAACTGATCTTTTGCAAAAAGATGACTATAGAATGAAGCAGGTCAGCAAAAGTTCACACAGTCTTTGATTTGGTTCTTGGCTCATATGTTCTTAGACAAACCTACTACAGCTCTACCACAGTATAGGTCCCCTAACCAACCACAGTACAGGCCCTTTCCTTCCACCCTCCTTTGTGTACATTTCAGAGATACTGCATAAACTTAAATGCTTTTGCAAAAAGCATCCTCTTCCTGTTTCTCTCACAGTCTATTTGTTGCATTAGATATCCTAATTCTTTTCCTTTACCAGGCTCCATACCCTGTGCAAGTGACTTTGCAGTTCTTCCCACAAAAGCATCAGAACATATCTTTACACTCTTTGACAATAGGTTCATCCATATGATTTGCTTTAGTCAATACAATCATGTGGAAGTTACAGTTTTTCAGTTCCGAGTTTAGGCCTCATGTGGCCTACCATGTTTCTTCTTAATCTCTTGTAATCTCCATGGGAAGGACAAGCCACAGAAAGCCTGTTTTTGCCAAAAGGAAGCTAAAGACATGGGGCAGATCTGCACCAGGTAAGGTGCTTCAGACAAGCCCAGACTAGAGCAGGGCAAGCCCAACCAAGATCACCCAAGCCTGATCTACATGCTGTTAGTCAGGTGAACCACAGATACATGGGCGACTATAATAAAGAACTGTTTTAAGCCACTAAGTTTTGAGATTGTTGTTATGCAACAATAGCTAACTGGTATACCTCTTCAGAGGCAACAAGTTCCTGGTTGGCTTATTAGGTCAGAAAATAGCAAAAGCGTTCCTCACACACACACACACACACACACACACACACACTCACTCACAATCTGACATACTTTATTAAATCTCTGATGACTAGATTTTTGTGCTCTTGAAAGGTTCCTCTCTTTCCTGACCTTTCTGGGATCAACATTCACTACCCACGGCCCCCCAAATCTCTATATGCTGTTAAGGATACTTTGGCACCAACATCTAAGAATTATTTGTAGTAATGCCAGGTAGCTGTTTAGATATGTTTCTTGAGTGAGTACATAAATCATATACAAGTCTCTTGGCAGTCTTAATGCATATTGAGATCTGTCTGGCACTTGTCCCCATTTGTCCTTTCTCTTTGTTCTGAAAGTTCAGGATTCATGACAGGTTCACATAATTGCTTCCTTTGTATGTCCACATAATTACATGCCAATACCTTTTCTCAAATTAGAAATTATACTCAGGCTAGATATTCTGCTGACACCACATTCCTCACCAAATGTCAGAGTCCCTTAAAAATATTCTCATCTCCAAAGGCCTAATTAGGTCTTCATTTATTCATGTCACTGGTCATTAGGACAATCATGCAAATCAACAAGCACTCAGGTGCCCAGGCACTAAATCAGAATATCCTAAAAGAAATTTAAAAATTTAAAACTGCATTTATTAACCTTTTCCTTATGTTTACACATTTCAGGAACAGGTTTCCTAGATCTATTAAAACTGCTCAGCAGAATATTTCAGTGTAAAAAGAGGGAAATAGGGATAGGACTACTTAATTAAGAAACAATTGGGAAGGAGTTATTAAACACATCTATGCATACATAGACCCTCACCAAATTTTCCCACAAGCTAGGCAGTTTCTCACTGTCCACTACACACTGAATGAAGTAATGGTGGTAATGGTGTGAGGTCAGAGGTGGGTACTTCATTTTTGTGTGTGTCCCCCCAATTGGCACAGGGTATCCTTGAGGGACAGATGTACTTATTGGTTTTTGCGAGTGATACTTTATAACCTTCAGAGTATCCTCGCTGTATAGTTTTTGCTGTAAGCCAGCTTCCAGCCTTTGTCATGAACTGGAGGCCCTGGGGCACCTATATGGCTACCAGCCTCCTAGGCAATACTGGCACCAAGGAATAACAGTGAGTCAACATGGGTGACTACGCCTTTCACTAAGCTTTTTTTAATGTAGATTCAATCCAAATTTATAATAATGCAATAACGATAATAATCACTCAGCTACAATCAGCAATAATATCCCAGTAGAGAATTGGGGGCTAACAAACTCAAGTCCCAGGAGTCCAGATCATGTCTGGGTCAGGGAGGCAGCCGGTCAGCATCTTGCAAGGCAGAGTCTACAGTGGCTTGAAGTCAGCTGGAGCAGGGTCAATTGGAGCAGCGGAGCATCTCTCGGCTGTCTCACTCAGCTCCTCTCGGCTGTCTCAGGTCCTCTTGGCCATCTCTAATCTCTGTTTGAAGGCCTTTGCTTTCATACTCTTGTATAATGCAGTGTAGCATCAGCCTTTGATGAACACGTGTTGTTTTGTGCCACCTTGATAAGCACATGTTGATTATGTGGCTCTGGTGCATGGGCTCTGAGAGGGTGGTGTTATGTTTTAGATAAGCACATGTTATCTGCCACACTGTACATTGTGTGCTGAGGGTTGTATCACCCCCCTGAGTCATTGCTCTACTGCACATGCTCTAAACATGGCTCCTTAGTAGACAGGACTGATGCCATCTTAGTTCAGTCCTGCTCTCCACATTGGTTTAATGAAAAAATAAGTCTTTAGAAAAAACAGGCTTTGAATTGACTTTAAATAAATGGGGATCTTCAATTCATTAGCTGTGAGACCTTGAGTATAACAGCAAAACACTTGAGCCTCAGTTGCCTCATCTGTAAAATGCAGCAATACTGATTACATTAGATCTTGTTCTTTAAGGCAGAGGTGCCTGCAACACCCTAGGCTTGGTTGGAAACTACTCTGTCCAGCAGAGGTTTCATGACCACGGCGGAATAAATCTATTCAGGACACTATATTATGTCTGGGGGAAGGAAGGTGGCTGGTCTCTCTAGGGGAGAACAGCAGCCAGACCTCCTTTCCTCATGCCTTTTATTGAGGAGGATACACATGGGAGGTACAAGGTCAAGACTCATGAATCATCAATCACTTTTAGGCATTTGGATTACAGTTGACAATAACAGATTACATGTACCAGTACAGAGGGCACAGTGACCAGTCTGTGTCAGGGTCTATCAAACGTCTTGACGCCACACTGGCATTAGGTGTAAGGTTTCATACATTCCTTGCTAGAGATTGTTTATGTTACATTAAAGATAAGAAAAGCAGAGCAAGTTCTAAAGCATAATAAGTATTCTTTAAATTCAATTCCCATGGAAACCCTCTGAGTGGCTTTCAGTTATGTCTCCCGCGCAGCCTTTTGTTGAGACTTAAAGACAAGCACAGCTGGAGTGCCGGTGGCCGGTCATGCTCAGGCTGGTGCTACAATTCCCTAAACCACAAAGACTGGCTCCCTACAGTTCTTAACAGGATAAAATGTCCAAGTTAAAGAGAAAATGACTCTGGTTCCAACTATTGAGTAAAAATTAGAGTTTACTTCAGGGCGAGGTAACCCAATTCAACAGAGAGTAGGTTACAAACATGGAGGCAGTAAGCAAAGAAACAGGTGTGTATTTTAAATATGAAAACAATAAGCAGTATATTTTCCCAGATTGAGAAAGTGAAGTCTGAAAACTACTGACTTGCTGATGGCGTTTGGTCTAATAGATAAGCCCTTGGGCAAATGCTGGCCTCACTGTTTGTTGTTAGTCCTGAAAAGGGTCTTTTCCACATACACATATGAATTGGTTCCTTTTTATGGCTAAAGCCAGATCTGTGCTGCTCTCAGCAAGCCTGATGTATTATCAAGGTCTGCCATAGTCAAAGGGATTATAATGCCTTCTGTATAGTAATTAGGCACTCAAGGTAGGTGTGTCTACCTTACTTTTTCTTTGTCTACTACAGTTAGCAGCAACATGGCAGTAGGTGACCCCATACAGCTAAAATTGAGTGCTGTCTGGGGTGACATCACCTCTTCTAGTTCAAACAGTTTAGTTACTTGCTTCCTTTGTATCTTAGTCTTTTTCGACTATGTGAGATCGTATGCTATATTAGAGAAAATTAATAATAATAAAACAACTAAAAGAGACAATTTAATCCTCTAAGGCCTGAGACCTTGAAGCCATCTCCAAATAAAAAACTTTCTACCTCCCTAGCCTTTTCCTTCCTCCTTTCCCATGCTCCAAGCCCATGGAGTCGAAGCTGCCGATACCAGAATAGAAATGAAGAAAGAGAGTGGTCACACCTCACTTCCATGCCCATGTCTTAGAACAAAATGGAAAAAGAAATGCCTGGCCTTGTAATGAGGATTGAGTTATTAATATCTTGGACTGGACACTCTCACCGAATTGAGACTAAGTTTTGTGATTTCAAGTGACAGTAGAACTGTCCATTATCTCTCATGAATCAAAAATTACCAAGTCCTTCCCAAGTTCCCCTCCAAGTTCAGGGAACTTAAAAATAACATTCTCTTCATTCAGGTGTCTGGTGCTTTAGACTGAAATCATTGAGTAAAGAATACAGCAACAAACACAAGTGATAATTTTACCTCATCATTGTTTGTATAACTAGGCTTAACAGAAGAAAACTGAACATTTGTGCTGTGGAGTCCCCAAGTCAGTTAGTATGCTACAAGAAATGAGGTGATTGTAGATGAGAACTATGTTACTGGTGATTTCTTTCTTACCATTCCTTCCTTCCACTTTTTTCCTCTTTCGCAAGATTTACACACACATCAAATACAGGAGGACACAAATTATCTCATCACCATTACAGTTAATGAGATGAGCTTTCTATTGTACACAATTACAAATTTGATTTTGTTAACAAATCCATCTTCCATTGTGTCCTGATAGAAAACTTTGTGAACAGTCTTATAGAATGCTCACAATTACTGCCAGTGATAGTGGATTTAAAGGATTTGGGGTCATCGATCTAAGTTAATGTGTAGTCTGATTAGAAAGCACATTGTAATGCAATTCATCCTTTAACGGATCTTTCATAAAATTAAAATAACGCATGGGTAGAGTATTATCTCTTTGAACTTCCTCCCTTCCCCCAAGCCCCTAGCAACCACCATTTTACTTTCTATCTCTATGATTTTGACTATTCCAAGTACCTAATATAGGAGAAATCATACACTATTTGTCTTTCTGTGACTGGCTTATTTCACTTAGCATAATGTCCTCAAGGTTTATCCATGTTGCAGCATTTTGCAGCTAATAATTAGCATGCAAGGACTATCATTTCAAATGCAATATTTAATACCACTGACATGTTCCTCCCTTAAGAGCTGGCAATTTTAATCCCTTTGTTATTAATTTGATTAATGCCACTACTGTATGTGACTGTGAAGGAACAGAGGCAAATCAAAGTTAGCACATTGATTTATTTAAATTTAAATTGCTGAAAATGATATGCTCTTTAGCTTGTGATATGAATGAAGCAAAGGAAAATATTTCCTGTATGAAATGATACATTTGTTTCTATATGAAGAATCCAGGAAAATATTTCAAATTCAAATGACTGTGTGCGTTTTAGGAAGATAGACATTTTTATAGTGTTCAGGGAGGAAGAACAAAGTCCGTAACTCATATAAATGACAGCAAAGTAACTCTGAAGGCAATCCAGTTAACCAAGAACTCATGTGTTAAATGAGAGGGTCATCTGGGCTGCACACAACACCTCAGAGAAATATAACCAGGATAATTTTATAAACCTCATTTATGTTCATTTTCCATGCTGTGGCTCTTTTTGCATTTCACTGATCATCATTTTAGGCAGCAGTTTTCTTCTTCACCTTGAAGAATGCACGCGATTCTATAGAAGATAGCTCCATCTGCATTTTGATTTTAAAATGTGAAAAACATACAAGTGTACACACACACACACACACACAATTTATTCATGTGATATGGAAATAAAGAGTTTGAAAGTCACCAAAGTAATTTCTGAAGAGTCTAAATGAATGTAATAGTACCTTGGTACTCAATGTTAATTCATTCCGCAACTCATGATGAGTGCTGAAACTGACAGGTACCCAAAGAAGAAGAATTTTCTCTTGTGGGACAGTGTCATGGTTCATAGAAGTTCTAGCAACTGTGGAGTTCTGAAGCTGATGAGTATCGAAGTATGACTGCAGTAGGGAAAATACACTTTTCTTTCAACTTTGTTGATTTACTTGTGATATTCCACTTATCTAAAATGTCTTTCCCTCTGCAATCATCAAATGCTTCTCTTTCTTTAAGACTAAACTCAAGCTGCATAAAATTGTGATCTCTGTTTTATCTTCTAATGACTTCCAAGCACCTGTGCTAATGTCTAGGTCATGAAAGACACTTAACAAATACATATAGAAAAGAAGACAGGGAAGATGGGAGAAGGTAGGATGAGAGGGGAGAGATCACCACAGTAAGTAATTAAAAAGAGGAGTTAAACCCAGGCAGTCTACATGAGCTATTGTAATTAGATTCTGTCTGCACATGGTCATGATGATTAAGTGAATCTTTTTTTTTTTTTTTAACTACCCTATTTAGCAGTCCTAAGGCCAGTATTTTTCTTTCTCATATTTTAACATCTCAGTAATCAAGATACAAGTTATGGTCAATGACATCTAACTTTGCCTGGCAGCAATCATGATATAGTTGTCGTTTTATAAGAAAATATGAAAAGCTCAAACATTGATACTTGCAAAATTAAATTTTGGTACATTGGAGGAAAATCAGAAGTACTCTTTTAACTTGTAAGACATAAACAATTGTAGGAAAAGGTGTAAAGGACTTGGATTAAATGTACTAAGTTCCAAATGGAACTCAAAGGTAAACTACCTCTCTATATTTTCAAAACTGACTTAAGAGCCCAGCACCAAGGAGTTTTAATTATGTATTTTCTGGCTCTCAGTGGCACAAAGGAAAAGGTGTGAGAAAACATAGACCTTGATGAATTGAAAAGCAATGTGGAAAAGTCATACTCTGAAGTGTAAATTATTTTAGGAATTCTTAACCAACATAGTTTGCTAATTATTAATTTTCTGTATGAAAATAGTGATATATAATTCAAAGCGAATGTCTTAATGACACTATAGAAATTCCTTTAATAGGCAGCAAGTAAATATTCTAAATTATAAAACATTTTTCTTTCCTAATACACAAAATAATTGTGAGTCTTGCAATTGCTGGCATTTTTGAATTGATAAACTGTAGTATATGATAAATAAAAAAGTCAAGGACAAATCCCAAAGAGTAATTTGCATTAGCCAGAGAGGTATAAGCAATACTCTCTCCAATAAATTTGCTATTCTACAATCACGAAAGCACTGACATTGAACTTCTGAAACTTCCTCTGTTTGTGCAAGTGTTGAGCGTCCTTGGGAAAGTTATTTAACCTTTCTGAAACCCAGATTCTTCATCTGTAAACAATGAAAATAATACCTTCCACCAAACATTACTGTGAGAAGTAAATGAGTAGAAAAAATGCAGTTCCAGTCCCTAACAAACACTCAAAGTGATTTCAGTGGTTTTATTTTTTAGTGTCTACACACTTCCCAGCCAGATATTCAAGGTCTTCCAGAATACAGCACAATGCCTGTTATTTTCTATAAGAACTACTTGCTCTTCCTTTGCTCCTGTGGTTTAGTTTCTGCTTCTAATGCTTTCCTGTCACTCCTCCTGTCTCCTGTCAAACTTCAAAATGCTGTTTATCATCTGAAAAGCAAATCATTGGTGGCCCTATAGTTCTGGTAAACTGATGGTTAAATTTGAACTTAAGTGCAATTATGTGGGAAAACATCTTGTACAGGCCACAATATGTAGGTCCTTTCTGTAGCACATCAAGATGCATGTGTCTGGTAGTTGTACTTTTTAAATTGTGGTAAATATACATACATAACATAACATTATCATCTTTACCATTTTTAAGTGTACAATTCACTGGTATTAAATACATTGTTATGCAACCATCACTGCTATTCATCCCTACAATTATTTTCATCTTGTAAAACTAAAACTCTATACCTATTAAACGTTCTTCTCCCTGCCCAAGCCCCTAGCAACCACGATTTTACTTTCTGTCTCTATGATTTTGACTATTCCAAGTACCCAACATAAGAGGAATCATATGGTACTTGTCATTTTGTAACTGGCTTATTTCACTTAGCATAGTGTCAAGGTTTATCCACGTTGTATCATTTTGCAGAATTGCCTTCCTTTGTAAAGATAAATAGTATTCCATTGCACATACATACCACATTTGCTTATCCATTCATCCTTCAGTGAACACTTGGGTTGCTTCCACATTTTCACTATTATTAATAATGTTGCTATGAACATGGATGTACAAATATCTCTTCAAGACCCCGATTTCAGTTTTCTTTGGTATATAGCCAGGTGGAATTGCTGGAACACACAGTAATTTCATTTTGTAATTTTGAGGAGCTGTAATACTGTTTTCTTTAAAATTTTAAAATGTACTTATTTTAGAGAGAGGGGAAGAGAAGGAGAAAAGAGGGGGAAGAAACATCAACTGGCTGCCTCTCGCATGCCTCCAACAGGGGACCTGACCTGCAACCCAGTTATGTGCCCTGACCAGGAATCGAACCAGTGACCTTTTGGTTTGCGAGAGGATATACAACCAAGTGAACCAGAGGAGTCAGGAATATACCGTTTTCTACAGTAGCTGCACTATTTTACATGCCCACCAACAGTACACAAGGGTAGCAATTTTTCAACATTCTAACACTTGTTTAGTTCTGATTACATTTGGGGTTCAAGGCACTTGTCATCAAGTCCCTTATCCACTTTTAACAAATGGTTGAACAAACATTGATGATCTTTTCTCAGTTTCACTGTTAATTTAGGGGTTGAAAAATGATTATTTTTCTAATTCTATCATTCTATCTGCATGTATTAGAGGAGATTATTCCATACCATTAAGTACTTGGTTACCCTAAAATAAAGTTCACACAGAAAAAGGTGAAGAGATATCTGATTCTTCCTCAGTTTTTAGAGAAATTATATTGGTTCTAGACATTAGTGATCTCCAAATGATGACTAAAGAGTGTTTTTATTTAAGAATTTTAATGAACTAACAAATTTTTATATATTTTGTGGGTGGCAGTCTACGGTAGTCATTATGCTTTTTGATGCTCATGTTGTCTTATTTGAGGCTAATGGGAGAGCATGTTTTCCATTTGGTTTCTGTTTTCTTTTCTTTTAAGGCCATTGATCTAGGTAAACTCCTATTTCTGGTTACAATAAGATGTTCCAGGTTCACCTGTCCATTTTCTTCCCTAGTCTGACTGTTATCAGCTATTTCATCAAGAGTCCTATAACATCTTAGTGAAAAATTATATTTAAAAACCACATGATTTCTCATGGCTATAGACCTTTTCTATGAAGTCAGAAAAAGTTTTTTTTTTTAATTGAAAAAAATTTTCCAATTCAAATTTAAGGCTGCAGGCGTTTTTTGTTGTTGTTGTACTTTAGATAGGTCTCTTTCCTCTGTTTTCTCATGTTGAAATCTTTTTCCTTAACTAAATTAATGTAATTACCTACTTTTACTTTAAATATACCTATTATTGTTTTAAAATAATATTGTATATCTACTACTAAAAGTAGTCACTGGAAGTATTTTTAACCTGAAGTAACTTTTGTCTCTGTGTTCTTATACAATCAACAGTTGAGTTTATTTGTATGTTTATTAATTTAAATTTTTCTTAAATATATTTTTCTCTTTTATATATATATATATATATAATATTTATGTGGTTCCAATGTCAAAATTGTAATACAAGCTCATAATGCAATCTTAGCTCCTCCTCTGGCCTATATGCTTCCTTTCAGATAGTCATTTTTATTGGATTTTCAAATTATCTTTCCATTCTTTTTGAAAATGTATCAAGTTTTGTTTATATTATATGTAGATTTTTACATGTGTTCATGTTTCCATATTTCCTCTAATTTTTCACAAAAGGTAGCATACTATAAATACTATCCTGCTCCTTGTCCATTTCCACTTGACATATACCATGGCAATCACTCCATTTGAGTAGAGATCAGACTAAGCCCTTTTTACTCCTGCATAATAGTCCATTCTGTGATTGCACCATGATTGATTCAAACAATCCCTTATTGATGAATATTTCAGTGTTTACAATTTTTTTGATATTACTAAAGAAGCCTCAATAAGTGGTCTTGCATACACCTTACATTTTTTACCATTGTATATCTGGAATATATTTCTAGAAGTGAGATTGCTGAGTCAAATTGTAATGTGCATGCAGTTTTCGTAAATATTACCATGTACCCAACCACAGAGGTTTTGTTTGTTCGTTTGTTGGCAACAACATAAGAGAATCCTGTTTTCCCACAACCAAAGAGTGTGACTCAGCATTTTATTTTTACTGTTTTTGTTATGTGATACGTATATCTTAATTTAGTTGTAATGTGAATTCTCTCGTTTTGAGCAGCTTTAAATATCTTTTGTATTTCTTTCTACATAAATAATTGCAGAGGTAAACTTTTTTTTTTTTTTGAGAACTCTGTGCCTCTACTGCAGAGGCGGGCTACTTGAGCAGGATAAAGCAGGAGAAATGGGTGGTCCCAATGCCAATGCCCGACAGACTTGCTTCACAAAATTTTAGGTGATGGAGAACTTGCCTAGGTAGTGGCCGATCATGTCAGTCTTGATTTCCACCTGGTAGGAGGTCTTGCGGCTGTAGACGTCCTCCACGCTGTCCACCATCTTAGGCATGGTGCTCACAACCTACAGACGAGCGTTTACCATCTTAAGCTTCACCTCCTGTGGCTCCGCCTTCTTGGCCTCGCGCAAGCGCATCGGTAGGGAGGACTGTGTCCTCTGCAGGCAGGGTCAGCGGCGCGCGCTGGTGGGGTTCGGCTGCTGCCGCTGCTCCTACGAAAGAAGTCCAGGCTCTGGCCCAGCTCAGCGACGTGGTAGGCGAACTTGTGGAGCATCCGCTTCTTCTGCTTTGCCTCCACTCATTTTATTCTTGGGTTGTTGGCTTTTTCTCAATTCTGGATACTTTATATCGTAGGGATATTGTGTTATTTAACCCTGGCTGGTTTGGCTCAGTGGATTGAGCGTCGGCCTGCGAGCTAAGTGTCGCTGGTTCGATCTTCCAGTCAGGGCACATCAGAGAAGGAAAACTCTGACTCCAAAAAACCTCCGCTGCCTTGCGGCATACCTCTTCAGGGGAAAGGCTAAGGGAGTAAACCCCGACAGAAAATCCGGAGCCGGAGTCCCTAAGGCGGTTTGACGCTGTAGTCAACACCGGCAACTCCTGCGGCGCACCTGAAACCAAGCTGTATTGACTCCGTCTTTCCCTTGGATCCTTCAGCTGTGAAGAGAGGGGGGGTCTGCTGCATGGGCAACAGCAGACCCTCCATATCACCCTGCCCAGGCTCTGTAGCTTCAGCTTCACTGGAGAGGACACTCCAGCGTCATCGCAAGATGTCGATTCAACACGGGAGGAGACAGATACCGTGTCACTCCCGAGTCGGACTGCACAGCCATTCTCGGCGGTGCAGATAGACTCTTAAGAAGCTACACCATCGTCTCTCGAGACGGACGGCTGCCAATAATTGTGTTATTCGTCAAGTTTCTCCAGAGAAACAAAACAGAGAGGTAGACGGGGAGAACAGAAGAGGACAGGTTCATGGACTGTGGAGGCTTGCAAGTCTGAAATCGCAGAGCAGGCTGGCAAGGCAGGTAGGACTTGATATTGCGGCCTTTGGTCCAAAATCTGCAGGCTGGGAGCAGGTGGTGTTTCTGTGCTGCAGTTCCAGGCAGAATTGCTTCTTTCAAAAATCTGTCTTTGCTCTTAAAGGCTGCAACTGATGGGGTGAGAGTACCCACATTAGGAAGAGTAATCTGCTTTACTTAGTCTAATAATTTAAATATTAATCACATCTTAAAAATGTCCTCCTGGAAACAGGACTGGTGCTTGACAAACAGCTGAACACTATGGCCCAACCATACTGACACATAAAATGAACCAAGTTGTCAGCTATTGCAATATCTTTTGACATTGTCTAGTGCAAATCTTATCCAAAATAAGTATTCAAGTATTTGTTGGGTTGAATTGACATCTATTTACATGTATTAGCCATGTTTATAAAGTATAAGATGTCTGTTTTGCATTATTAAATCTTAGTCTCCTGTTGATTTCAGTTGAAATATTAATTTCTGTATGTGAAAGTTATTAATAAATAATAGTTGCATTTATTTTTTAATCATAGTACTGAAGTTAAATGAAAACTTTTTACATTTTCTGGAAATACTGGCTAAGAAATATCTGTCACAAAATATTTTCACAGGAGGAAACATGTGTTTAATTCTCATATCTGCAGACATGTAGTTCTGTGACAAATGTAGACACTTGGAACCTGAAAAAATTCCACAAAATCATCTATATGTGTGAATTTTGTCTCAGAATCACACTTAAACTTCTCCCCCACCCCACCCCGGGAAACGTTTGTTTTTGTTTGTTTGTTTTCTTTTTCCCTACCCCATGATCTCCACTAGCATCTTGATCATCCTACCTTTTGGCCACAGTGATTGGTTCTGATCAAGACAGGATAATCAGTGTCCTTTCCTGGGACTTAATTTGGGAATATCGAAAAACAGGTTGATTTCCTCTCTAGTATGAGTGATGTAATTGTCTGAATCCATGTCCCTCGATGTGTTTCAAAGAAGCTGGTCAGCTGTGTAAAAGTGAATAATGCCCACCTAAGGGAGAAAAAGAGCCACTAGATGGAGGAACACCTTGGCTCTATTCCAAGCCCTGGTTCCACTTGTTCCCAAGGTACCAGGTTTCCACCTGTACTTTATTTATTTAAGCTGTTTTTTGGATATGCTCATATGGGTTCAGTTTCTGTTATCTGCAACCCAGGGACTCCTAACCTATGCAGGTGCCCAGAAGTTTTGCACATTGTTTCAGAGGGTTCGTGGGCTTCCTAAAGAAACCCATCTTTGGATCTTTATCCATAGCCCTCACATAGAAAACTCTGCTCAAAGATATCCTTCCATTCTTTGAACATTTACCTCTGTAGGCTTCCCCCCCTCCCAGGAAAATATATTATAAACTTCACCTGGTAGCTGTCATGTACTTGATCTCATTCAGTTCTTATAACAACAATTCAGTCAAGTAGACATCCTCATCCTTGATTTATACCTAAAGGCAGGAGGCTGGTTAGGTTAAATAATTTCTAAAGTGGTACAACTAAATCAAACCTACTATTTTTGTCTCAAATCTAGAGTTCTTTCTTCTATACTAAAGTTGTTTGTAAGCATGATTGACTCTAGTGGTGGTTTTTAATTATTGTTTTAAATTACAACTTTGAAATTTGCCTTTAAAAAGTAAATATAATTTAATTGAAACAGGAAAGTACATGCCATTGACAATATAAGAATATAATAAAACATGTATAGATGTAATTTTAAAAGAAAATTTTAGATTGCTTATTAGCATATCACTTCACTCCAATTTTTAAATAAATAAGCTGTGATGAATTTCAGTAGCCTTCTAAAGCATGCTGAAATCGGAAAATCCTTAGGAGGAAAGTCACAGTAATGAAATTGTCATTATAAGTACTGAAAAATGCCTGTCACACACATCCACCTCCAGGGCTGGTATAATATAAATAACACGCAACCCACCTGAATTAATCTTTTCCCTTCAGTTTAGTTTCTTCAAGACTCTAGTTATCTCTAGAATGGTGAAACCCACAGAAGCAAACCATGAGAACAAGGCCCACAACTGTGTGTGAGCGCTTGGGTTTCTTCCTAAATGCAAGCATTTGAATCAGCCCTTGCAAGTTTGCATTTCAGAAATAATTGAGACAGAAGGGGAACTCATGCTCCACATTATCTCAGACTGAAACAACCTGCTCTTCAGAGCGCTGCTCTGGTCGGGGGCTGGGGAATCCACAGCAAAGCTAAGCAAGCCCCTGCTCAGCCCCTGCATGCCTCCCTTACCGTTCCCACCTTGGTCAAACAAGATTTTCCTTTTGATCAGGCAATACACACAAATGACAAGTTAGAAAAATTTAAAGGGACTGAGTAAATAAAGACAAGAGGACTTTGGCTTAGTAATGACTTTACTGTATCTGCTGTCCTAGATCCTGTTCTCTCTGTGAAGCAATTGCACAGCACCTACCTTCACTCACTTTACAAAAGGCTTCTGTGCACCTTTGTGACTGGAAGACACACTCTCACTGTTCTCAAACGAGCTTCTAGGTTGTTCAGCAGCTCTGTGATTTCAGGGCCCCCTGGGTGCCCTGGATCCGGTTGACTCCTGATTCCCTTACTCCAGGAATGAATATTTTCTGTGCTAACAGATAGAATACTTGCCAGTTTAAAATTAGCTCCTCTTGAGTAGAATGCATTGTAATGTGACATCCCTCCAGCTAACCTTGACTCCTGCTTCTCTCAGGCTCCTAACCAGTTGGCAGACAGAGCAGCCGGGCAGGAGGCCCATCTCTCCTTCTTTGTCATCCTTCACTGAGCCTAATCAGGTGCTTTGAGCCCAGTGGGTGCCCCAGAAATGTTCTTGTTCTTCGGGCCAACTGTGGTCTCACAGAAGGTGGGACCATAGTATCACCTCTCCTTCCCAGGAAGTTTCTATTCTTCTCATCCTCACCACCAGGCACTGAAGCTTTGGAATTACACAGCTGGAGGTATTTCTACAGCCACATGCTCACCTCCTGCATCTTGGGAGCTGTAACAGGGCTAGTTTAAATGAGCAGTAGGCTCAGAGAAAGAGTTTTTAACAGAAGGTGAATCAAGAAGATAGACTGTAACTATACAGGTCTAATAAGAAAAATTAAAAAGTCAAGTATCAACTACATGCTGGACACTTTGCATTCATGCATTCACTTAAGCATCAATAATTCTTGACCAGAGTGCAGCATTGCCTCTAGTTCACAGTTGAGAGAATTAAAACTTAACTGGTGTAGGTCCCACACAGGTAGACAATAAGGACCGTTTCCTACTGTAAAGCCCATGCCCTTCCCTACAAGATAACTCTGCCTCTTTGAAGAAGGATTCGTACAGGACTCACATTAGTATCCACTTCAAATCTTATGGCTAACATCTGGGTGGGAAATAGAGCCAGGAAAGGATTATGATAAAAAGCTGTATGATAGCTTACATACAGAGAGTGGCTGGAAATATCCTGGAAGAAAATTTGCAAAATAGATTTTGGAATATATGATTGACTTTAGGGATTCACATAAAACTGGAGCATCTTAGGGGTGTAGTAGTGATGAATGGGCATTTCAGTGCTGTGTAAGCAGGCCCCGTTGCTGGATGTCATCACTCTTGTATCCATCCAGGACCATATTCTGAATCTGTCAGCAGCATGTTCACACACTTTATTTGGGTCTCTTCACTCCTCCAGAGGCATGGTCAGCTGACCTTGGGCAATAAAGCATCCCTATCTGCTAACAGCACATTCCAGGGTACACTTGCGTGGCAGTCAAGAGCAGCTGCTGCTCAGAAAGAGATAACAGCTTTCCATCCATCACTCAGAGTAGGAAGGAATGTCTGGGGCTACAATCCACTCAGTCAATCCTCTTGTCTAGAGTGGGCTCTCACAGGGGCGGTTTAAAAGGAATTGGCAAAAGCATTGACATTTGTCAATCTCCTCCTACTTCCTAGGTATTTTACATGAATTCCTCACAACAATCCTGAAGTAAATGTTACTGCCCCTTTTTTAGAGAGGAAGAACTGGTGATTCAGGGAGGTTAAGTTAGCCAAACTCTCTCAGTCATAGTGTTTCAAACCTAGGCTGATGTGATACTAAGATCAGCTCTTTGCATTATACCACAACTGACTCATTAGGCACAATTTTTAATACCTAAATTATATATTGCCTTAGAGCCAGACAGTAGCAGCAGCAGCAGTTTTCATGAGATTCCCATGTGCTAGGCATTTTATAAAGATTGGCTCATTTAATAATTAAAATATGAGGTAAATATTTTTTATTATGCTTGAAGACATGAAGAACTTTGTCTTTCCTGCCCTTAAGGCTGGGGCGAGTGTATGTGTGCATGTGCATGTGTGTGTCATGGAGTGGGGAGGTGACTGCTTGGGCTGGTGCTGATAGCAATGGAATGGAGCTTATGAGCCCCAGCCTCCACCATTGAAAATCAAACAGCATGAGGGTATCTTTTAAACCAAAATTTGGGTTGGCAATGAATCTGTAGAGCTTTGCCAACTTGTCATGTCTTCCTTGCCATGTAGGACATTGATAGTCAGCTGGGTGTATAATCGTACATATCATGGTCTTGCTCATTTTTCCTGGGTACTGGGTTATGCTCATTAACCTAAGATTCTTCTTACTATAGATTATTTCTTATGTTAGTTTAGTCCTATGCATACACTTTAGAATACATATATTTCTGAGGGCCATCTTCTATATAAATAGTACTTACCAAGCACATCCCTACAAGCATTTGACAAATTAAATGAGAAAACCCAGGGATTTTGTGAAGCTTTTCCTTAGTTTGGGATAGGACAGAGACTCCCATCAATGAAGATTCTTCCTCCTCAGTTCCTATCACAGCCCAGCTCATTGTTCATAGTTGTAGCATTAGATCCCCATGTACAGTTAGGATTCTGGCTTTCTGTCCCTTCCTCGTGTGTAACACTGAGTGGGTATCGCTCTCTTTAGATTACTTGTGTGTTTTTTCCTTAGCTAACGTAGCATTAGATTTACACTCAGTTATGTCAGTTGTTATCAGTTTAAAACTCCACCGTAGGTCATGTTCTAAACTTAATGTCTGTCACTTCTGCCCTAAAATCCAGCAGCTGCTTTCTGCTTAGAGACGAGAACTTTCCTGAAAGGAAAGAGTCAGTACCCTTACGAGACTCATCACAAAATTGATTTTTACTTCCTTTCTCAATTTGCCCTCCAAACACAGATGCTGTGCTTGAAAGACTAATCGATCACTTTATTTCAGTTGCGCAGAAATGATGATGAAAAATTAAGCAGACCTTAGGCCATTAGAGCTCAATACTTGGCAAATAGCAATCAGTTTATCAATTAAAATTAGAAACTCAAATCCCCTCTGTTTCCAATTGTCATGGTAATAAAGAATAATGTACCCCCAAATGGTATAGTATTGACTACCAATTTAATTCTTATGAAACTATATCTAATGCAATGTATATAATATTAGCATTGCCGATTATAGTAGAAATTTGCTGGCTCTAATAACTAATAATTTATATGTTTTCTCCTTTACCACAGACCATAAGTTAAATGTGATTTTTTATAAGCAATAGATCTGATTCCCCTTTCTACTGCATACTTTACATGAAATTATTTGCTATTGTTATCATTTGTGTAATTTAATAACTTCCTGCCCATACTGTTTACATTTTACAAATGAAATGGCATTTGGGTCATTAGTGAAAGAAGACCAGGAAATCCAAACTACTTACAAAAAAAAAAAAAAAAAAAAGACCAGAAAATAGGGCTTTCATGACTCAGTCATCACATCACTTCTATATTAAATTACAATTTTCAATCAACAATTACTTGGTTCCAATTATGTGCCTTGTGCCATGCTTAGCAAAGAAAATTAAGGGACTGGCATTCAAGGAGGAGAGATAAAAACAGATGTGAAAACTATGCACAATAAAAGGTTAACCAGGATCAATAATAAAGTTGTTGTTGGAATGCAGGCGAAGAAGGGATGCCTTTCCACTACAGGACACTGATAGGATTCATGGAGAAAGAAGTAGAATCTGGCAAAGAAACAAAAGAAACTTTAGTATGTCAGAAATTCAGCAGGGTGTAGAAATGCAGTTGCATTTGGGGAACAGGTTGGGAGCTTTTAGGTCATTGGACCAGGTGGCCTGGGAGCTGCATTAGATGAATCTGGAGAGTAAAGTTTGGCAAATTTTGAATGGTCTTCAGTGCTGTGGTAGATTGCAAGGGCAGTCAGAAATTCTTCTCTTCCCTTTATACACACTCCCTCTCCTTTTTAAAATAAGCTTTCTGTTGGAATATTTTAGTTTTAGAGAGTAATTGTGAAAAAAAATATATTCCCACATACTGTCTTTCCCCAACATCTCTACTCACTCACACATACACGTGCACACATGACTTCTCCTATTATTAACATCTTACGTTAGTGTTGCACGTGTGTTAAAACTGATGAAGCAATGCTTACATATAACCTGTCATCCATAATCCATAGTTCATATCAAAGTTGACACTGTGCTGTATA
Source organism: Furipterus horrens (assembly GCF_987537825.1). Taxonomy (NCBI): domain Eukaryota; kingdom Metazoa; phylum Chordata; class Mammalia; order Chiroptera; family Furipteridae; genus Furipterus; species Furipterus horrens. The sequence continues at coordinate 89,276,344 of NW_028327171.1, forward strand.
TTCTGTGAGTTTGATAAATGTGTAATGGCACATGTCCACCATGTCAGTATCACACAGAACGACTCAATGCCCTAAAATTCCCTGCATGCCACTCAGTCATTCCTCCTCCTCCACAAACCCTGATGTCCATTGCTCTTTTAAATGCCTTTGTAGTTTTGCCTTTTTAAGAATGTCACACATTAAAATCACACAGTATGTAGGCTTTCAGACTGGGTTCTTTCATTTAGCTATATGCATTTACGTTTCCTCCATGTATTTTCATGGTTTGATAGTTCATTTCCTTTTATCAATAAAAGCCCTCCACTGTATGGATGTACCATACTTTGTTTATCCATTCACCTATTGAAGGACATCTTGTTTGCTTCCAGATTTTGGCTATTATGATAAAATTGCTGTCCACATTCATGTATCCCCCTTTTTAATGTGACTTTGCAGCTCCTCCCAACAAGACATGATATCTATCTTTTGAATCCTGGCTTGACTAATGACTAAGTTTGGTCTATGGCCATTAGAAAACATGACCAACACACATTGGGACTTGCCTACTTGCTGATCTTAGAACCCTGCCATCTCCAGAATGATAAGACATGAGGATCAATTTTCCATGGTAGTCCTGGCTAACAGCTAGTGAGGTCATTCTAAGTCAGTCAACCACAAGCTGATCTGCCAGCTGATTCCAATGCGTGAGAGACCAGCAGAGATTAGCAAACTGGCTCAAACCAGAGGAGCCACTCATCTGACCCAGGAATCTTTTAACTAAATAAATGGTTGTATTTTAAATCACTACATGTTGGGGGGTGGGGGTCTGTTATATACTGAAAGCTAACATATCAATGCCATACCAAATATGAATTAGTCTGTGTTTTATAATGAAGAAAAGTTAGACACTGGAAACAACAAGATTACTTAGGAAGCTATTGTCATTAGTCTGCAGGAGAGATTATGAGGATCAAAAATTTTAATGATCATCAGAGAAATGACATTAAAGAGATTGCAGCAGAGAAGACTATGGGAAAAATTATTCATTTCTTCATAGAGTTTAAAATAATGCATCATTCACAAATAGGAAAATTACAGAGATTGATGTACTATATAAATAACAGTTTTATGCAAGAAGAAACAGAACTGTGATAAGAACATTGCTATGGGACTTGTTTAATTATACTGACCAATTTTGTTTGCATACACCATAGCTCCTTGTATTAGAGGATCTCTGTGTAGAAATAAACATTTCAGGGAAAGTACAGGTATTATCTAAGAAGGTACAGACACAAGAAAGTTTGAAGTGCCTACTTTGCTTTATCCAAGAGGCCAACCCCAGGATAAAACCAATATATGGGAGCTTGCAAAGTGGTACAGAGAGAATTATAATTAGTAAATTACTGGGTAGTTTGGGCAGGGACTCATTGGGGCAGACTCAGCAGCAGGACAAGGGAGACCAGTACAGTGGGTGGAACGTGGTAGTACATGAGCATGGAGACAGATAACAAATGACTGCTGGCGTGCTAGAAAGGTGGTTTTTTGAAATGTCAAGCAAGTCCAGTAAGGACAAATGTGTTATATTGGCCAGGACACTGTGCCTGGCCACACAGAAACTTGTAGACATTTAGGAGGCAGATAAATAGAATTGTGTTGGTGATTAGGTGACTAGTTTATGGAAGCCCACCCACTGGGTCACTGGGTCAGATACTGGGTCTGATAGAGTAGCTTAATCCTAAATCTCACTCTCCTTCAATTAGGTAGACTTCAAATGCCAAAGAAGGTCTCTGTGACAGGTGACTGCGGATTCTAAGTGTTCCTGATGCCCACAGAGAAACCACTTACTCCACACCCTGCTCTCTTCCCCTTCACACTTACCACTTCTGGTATATTTTAAAAAATAGTTTGTTTATATTTTCTGTCACATTATTCTGAAAAGAATGCAATATCCATGAAAGTAAGGGTATGGTTCTCTGGCATATTCTCAGGGCCCAGTACAGTATTTGGTTCAGGCATGCAATAAATATTTTTGAATTATTGAGAAAATGGAAGAATAATAAGTTAATGAATAAATGAGTTGAGTCCAAGTGTGGCAGGTCATGGATTTCCATCCTGCCTCAGTCAGGAGGGGTCAGGTCCTATAGTTCTTACAAGTGTACATATAGGCAGCATCTTCAGATCATCTATGATAAACTAAGAAAAAGAGAATCAAGGGCTATAATGACACTTGACAAGTAATGATAATCAAAATTCTACTTATAAATTTTATTGATTCTGTTGATAATAAGACACATTATGTGAAAATATGTGTGTGAGAGTTATGCCTCAGAATTAATAAAATACAGTACTATCCATTTCATAACATTGGGTTAACCAAAATGTACGTTTAGTTTTTTCCATAAAGTAAAAGACACATTTTTTCATTTTCACCAATAACTTTATTGATTTGGATATTTTGAGTATGTTGGCTATCTCCCACATGGTATAAAGTTGATTGTTCTCAATTAATGTCTCAACTTTATTGCCATCAACTTCAGCTGGTCTACCTGACTGTGGAGCATCTTCCAGCCAGAAATCTCCAGCACAAAACTTCACAAACCACTTTTGACACATTCGATCAGTCACAGCACCTTCTCCATACATTGCACAATTTTTTTGTGTGTGTGTTTCAGTTGCATTTTTATCTTTCTTGAAATAATAAAGCATAGTATGCCAAGAATCCTGTGTATTTTCTTCCATTTTCAATATTAAAATGGCTACACAAAAATTCACTAATTTTGGTGTTTTTGGTTTTTTTTAAATGCACACTAATATAACAGCTGTCACAACGCAATCAAACGAATTTGTTTCAAATGAAGTTAAAGATAACTAAGCACTAGTAGAGCCATCCTATGAAAAAAACCAAATGAACTTTTTGGCTAACTTAATAATTCTCTTAGTTAATTATTAATTATTAACCAAAGGTTGAAGATGGAGAGAGAATTCAGATTGAAATCAGGTACGCAGCTGGGACTGCCATCCCTAGTGATTAATCTCTAAATTTTACCTTGAGCTCATTGCCTCTCAGAATTAAACACTGCATCCCCCAGATTTCCCAACCACCCTAATAGTGAGATGTAGTCATACTAAGATCTGACCAATGACACCAGGTTGGAAGTGACGTGGGGAATCAGCAAATATTGCTTTAAAAGAGCTGACTCAGTTGGGAAGCTCTTATTTTTAGCAGTATTCTGAACTAGGAGGTGATGGTTGGAAACTCTGGAAATTCAGCCATCCTCTTTGCATACAAACTAATGCTGAGGATGGAAGCCATGTGCTAGGATTGTGAGAAAAAAAGAAAGGAGCCTGGTCCCTAATGATTTCATAGAGTCACCATCGCAGCTCAGACTGCACATCTCCTGATAGAAACATAAGGAGAAGACAACCTCTGTCCCATTGCTGCTCTTGCTGTTGCTGTGTGCAGCTGAACCTGATCCTAACTAATGTACTTGGCTTCGAGAATTAGAACAAATACATTATTAATGGAAAAAACACTGAGTGTATATTCAGAGAACAAGAGTTTCTGTTGCAGGCTTCCTCGACATCTGTTTTCACAACTGGAAGAGTAATTTAATCTTTCTGGGAATCTGTTCCCTCACTTTAAAATGTGAGAAAACAATACATGCTTGTAAAGTTGTGAGAATTAAGTGTAAAACTGTATAAATGTATTTTTGATACTTCAGAGTAACTATGAATAAATAAGCAGTCTTTGTTAAAATGAAACAGAAGTACTTGCTTCTGCTGGCCTATGTAAACATTCCTAAAAAGCAATGAATCAGTGTTTCATCATATGATTTAACTGACAACTAGAAACCACCTACTATGTGCAAATCAGTGTTGGATACTCTGGTGAAAATAAATAAATTAGATACCATACAACAGTCACCTCTAATCTAAATAAGGAGAAAAAACTTTAAACAACTATAACTCAGTCATAAATTAATATCCCTCACAAAGTGATGCAAGTGACAAAAATTAATTTTTATTTCTGTCCACCACAAATCTACACATGGCTAGACCTTATCAAACCTTGGAATAACTCACTGCAAGAGACAGAATCTGCTTGTTATCTTCTAACAATTCTCATGCAGGAAAGCTTCTAAACAACGTTGTAGAGTAAATTCGGCAAAATTCCACATTTCAACCTTTGGCTCCCCTTTAGCATGGGTAAAATATTTTGTTGTCAATACTTAGAAAAAGGAAAATGAAGATTAAGAAGAGAAAAAAAAGTAGATACTATGGATGACGGAGCACAAGGGACAAGTAGTGGCAGAACATTAAAACTACACTTCTGCATTTTGTGAGAGAGGGAAAATGAGAGGTGTATTGAGGAATTTCTAACACATTGTGGTAATCATTAATGATGTGTACAAGTATTTCTGGCTTCCCACTTTCTGCACAAATGGAATAATGTGCTTCTGGTCCCTTTGTGGGTGGATGATGAGTTACAGAAGATATAAGTCATTTCTGAGCCTAAGCATTCACTTACCAGACCTCCCAGAACTCTCTCCCATTTTCCAGTGTGACTACCAGTATTTTTAGATGGCAATTATTCTTCAGACTGGGTTCTGAAAAGTGTGGTGAAAGACACCAAACCCCAGCTGACCCACAATAGATCTATGGAAGGAGCAAGACACATATTTAGATGTCTTTTCTGTTGCTGAGATTTTGGATTTCTTTGTTACTGCAACATAATCTAGTCTTTTCTGACTAATCTATATAATATTAGAAAATTTGGCAGAGGTAGAGGGAGAGCTATCAACTTTATAATTAATTAAGGAGATAGAAAAACAATAACTGGCTATTAAGGGAGATTTGTTCCACTAGTTACGTGAAGCTAAGAAAGTTTAAAATATGATCGAAAAATTATGACAAAAAATCAACTATTTACCGACTTCTCAGATGAGTGGATTATACAGAGGTTGTATTCTTTACCAAATGGTAAGGCTGAGAATGACTGTTAAATTTCTCTATACCTAAGAAAAAAAGGAAAGGAAGAATTATAGCAAGACCTGAAGATGGGAAACTGAAGCCAACAGAGGTGGAAAAATGGTTCTGCAAGGGAGAGAGAGATGATGTGACTAGATGAATTAGAACTTTGGAGGTAGAACTGAGATATCTAATGGAGAATTACATTAACTGTTTTTGCATGGCATGCAAATGCAACTTTCTTCTTACTTTTCCTACAAAATTTTTACTGATCCCCCACAAACAAATTTAATTTCTCCAAGTCTTAAAACTACTATAGGTTTTACCGAAGTATTGAGTCCTTCTTTAAGCTAGGTATGGGGTAAGACTATCAAGTTTTTATGGAGCCCAGACATAACTGGTAAACAATGTGTCCTTATTTGAGGCATTCACATTACTCTGTACTTCCAGACTCACACTTAGACTTTTTCAAGACGGTAAAAACTGAGTCAAGAGACTTGTAACTACAAAAGTTGTCAAAGCTATAGGAGAATAATTTATAACTATCATTTCTATAGTGTTCAAATACATTTTTTGGAAAACTTAGGTTGTCTTTCATTTTAAGTCAATTTTATTTTTTAAAAATGCAGCAGTGATCTTGTGCTCAGTAAAAACTTGGATAAACAGTGATGGTCTCAAACTACTGGCAGTCACAGGGTAAGGGAGGCTGCGGCTGCCATCATCTCTCCCATTTAGTCACAGTGTCTTTGCTTTTAGGTATGTTGAATATTACAATTCCAGATAAGTAGTCATGGTTTTTTTTTAAAGAAGAGTTTTAAAAGTTCAGTTTTGGGGGGAAAGTCTGAGTACTTCTGTGTGTGTTCTCTTTACTAAATAAAACATAGTCGATAATATACAGCCTCACCCTCAGTTTCAAATACTTGTTTGCTTGGTCTTTTCCAAAAAGATCTACCTTATAAGTTCTTTCTATACTTTTTTGCCCCAATCAACTGTACATCACCTGTCATGAAGCTTCCTTGTACTTCGTACTCTCAAGACAACCACAGACGTGCCACGCTGACCTTGCGTGCTTAGGACACCTGTGGCGTTTTTTGACTTGTGCATCCCTCTCTATTTTCTACTAACAATTTTTCTTTCCCATTTTGATTTTAGACTTTTATTCCGAGCTTGGTTACTCCCATGTGTCTCTGACTCCTTCAGCCTTCTGAGTAGTCTGTGAATTTGTCAGAATTCAGCTACTCCTTCTTTGATTATAGAAACAAAATAAAAATATGATCTTTAAAGCAGAAATTAATTACCAGTTAGTTTATATGTGTACTTTATGGCTTAAGTTAGAGCTCTGAGAAGGGATTCTACGATATTTAAATGATAAACAATTCCCATGCCAGGACAACTCTGCCTAGAAAAATAGCAATAGAGGGACAAATCTAAGAGAGTATCAGTACAGCAGGCTGCCAGTTTGTGTCCTACCTCAACCTGTCATAGGGAACTTTCTCATGTAACCAGAAATGTGGGTTGAGAGAGAGAGAAATCAATGCATCAGGTTTAAGTGCACAGTGACTATCAGTCACCTGCTTATGCAAATTCCTTGTGCCAGTAGGAGCTGCTCAAGCAATCACATCTTCCATTGGATAATGGACTGCTGCTGCTCATGCCCAGATATGGCTTAGTGAAATAGATGACACTAGATACAATACAGGTATTTTAAGTTCCAGGCCACTTGTCCAAGGGTGACTGACTTCCTCAGTCTCTACAAGGACCAGCAATAATCAGAGCTATATCTCAGAGACCATTCTACCGCACACAACTATGAAACATTCAAATGGACATTTGTGGCAGGCTCCATTTAGCACTCCAATAGCCCACAGCGAATCTAAGCACCGTTAGATCAGCTGGGTGTTAAGGCTTAAGTGGGAGAGCACTTGCAATGTTACCTGGGAGAGCTGAGGAGCCTTCTCTGGGCCATATTTAAAGTTGTACGGGTTACTTGGTAAATGGGCTGAGCAGCACATCCAGAGATGATTTATGTTGCATCTACCATCAGAGAGGCCCACTAAATGTTTAACTTTTTCTCTGTGGTCAGTAGGACAAAGTGCAGCAGTTGTCAGTCCTTTGAAGGATGTAACATGCCTGAAAATCAGATATCCAAAAATTTCATTGAACTGGCATGTCCTTGAATTTTCTTACAGTTTATATCTCATTATCTTGCATTCATTTTTCTTCACAAGATATTATGTATATTATGCTCACCAGGTCCAATATGCATGATGTCTTTAATGTAGTGGACAATGTAATGTTCTGTGGAAATGTGAGGTGATTGATATTCCTGTGGACATAATTATGATAAGAGAACAGAGAGATAATATAGAGGGAATTAAGATGGTAAAAAAATACTGTGGGCTCTGGTAAGTGAAAGACAATTGATTCTGATAGTTTGGGTTTATTATTATTATAAAAATAATTTGCCATCTCAAAAACTTCTTATCTGTCACTAGGGTACCAGTCAAGTACCCGTATCTGTTAAGTCTTCTCCAGTTGAAGTTACCATCTGAACTGTTAGGATATTCCAGTGTCATTCTCCAAACCCACCTAAATTATTCAGTGTGAAAAACGCAAGGAGCACCACCTGTGTTAGTTCCCTTGGGCTGCTATAACAAAGTACTATAAATCGGGTGGCTACAAACAACAGAAATGTATCGTCTCACAGTCTTGGAGGCTAGGAGTCCAAAATCAAGATGTTGGTAGGCTGTGCATCCTATGAAGTCTGTTAGGAGAATCTTTTCTCCTTTTCCTACCTTTCAGTGGCAGCTGCCAGTTCTTGACACTCTTTAGCTTGCAGCTGAATCACTCCAGTCTCTGCCTGCATCATCACGTGGCATTTTACCTCTGTGAGTGTCTCCGCCCACCTTGTCACGTGGCATTCTCTGTTTCTCTCCTCTTCTGACAAAGAGACCAGTCATCTTGGATTAAGGATTCACCCTACACCAGTGCAAGCTCATCTTAACTAACTATATCTGCAAAAACCTTGTCTCCAAACAAGGTCACATTCTGAGGTACAGAGTATTGGGACATTAGTATGTCTTTGGGGGGGGGGGGGAAGGACACAGTTTAACCCATAACACCATCCTTCTATTTTCTCAACACTTTGATGTTGATACTCATTTCTGAAATTTCTTCAGGGATTCAGTATTATGTTTTGTGAATAAGGATTATTTCAAAAGCTTCAAATATGTTCTTTCTATTTTAATAGCCTTCATTCTATTGGTCAGGGAGCTGCTAATTACAGTTTATGTATATACCAATTATGCATTCAGAAACAATGACAAATAATTCAGAGTATATCTGCAAACTCACTTGACCTATTCTGATATGGACTCAGGTTGAAATTCCATTTATCTCCTGACTCTATGCCCTAAGCCTTCAGTCTGACTTGTCACATTGTGGCCTTCTAATACCCAGAACCAGTTCCTGAGTGTTGATTGCCCTTTCCTGCTTGACGGTAGCTCTGGTAAAGAGATGCAGGACCTTTGGGGAAGGCCATACAGAAACAATATTAGGTACTGCAACAACATCAAAAGGGCACGATATCAATTGATTCAAAGCTGTCTAGCTAAATCAGTCAAGGAAAGCAAGTCTGGGAACTGGATGAGAGGCAATGATACTTCATTATAGTGATAGTAATTGAAGACAGGTATACTGTAAGTATGCACACTGTAAGTCTGAGCTTTCTGTCTTTCCCTTCCCGTACACGTTCCAAGGATAGGGGAGGGGATGAAGAGCCTCAGGTTGCCACGTCCAGCTCACGGGTCAACTAGTAGTCACATCCTCTCAATGACCTACTCTAACATGTGTGTATAGGCCAGACCTATGATTTGATAGGGATTTTTTTGTTTGATTTTACAAAAATCTATATGACGACAGTCTTCTGCCCAGATATTGTCAGCTACCGTCGATTCCTAATTATCAAAACATTTTGATTAACAAAAGGACTTGATTTCTATTATAGCAGCCATGCTTATTGATTCTGGTGCTGTCATTTCTCTTCCTTCTGCCAGAATCAGCAGAACCAGTAAAGGAGGGAAAGATTTCAAGGAATTGGCTTCCATGCTTGTGGGGGCTGGAAAGTCTGAAATCCTCAAGGCAAGCTGCAGGCAAGCAGCTCTCAAGCAGAAACTAAGTGCAGTCCAGAGATGGAATTTCTCTAACTCAGAGACACCTCAGTTTTTCTTTTTTTTTTAAGTTTCATTGAGAAAATTGATATGCATCACTATATAAGTTTAAGGCTTACAGTATGATGGTTTGATTTAAGTACGAGGTCTGCCTTCCGTTCTTTCCATGTCTCTGGGCTACACAGCTTCTAGGTGTGCTGGCCAGTCCTGCTCAGATGCAGAGGGGAGCCACAGTGGGTGGGATTAGGTCTCAGCTCTCTTGCCTGGGCAGGGTCACTCCAGGCAACTCTCCATTTCCCCAACAGGCTCTCTGGTGGCAGAGGCTGGGTGTTTCTCTCAGCCGTGGCTGTGAATTAATTCTCCTGCCTAAGTGTGGCTGGAGATCTCTCCACACCAGATACTGGCTTTGCTCCGGGGGCCAGCAGCTCTGCCCGCCAGCCTTTCAGCATGAGCATTGCTGGGCTACACCACTTTTAGGAGTTGTCACCAGCCCTTTTGGTCACATAAGGCTGGGAGACACTCTCCACAGAGGGTGGGGCTGTGACTCAACTCCTTGCATGGTCATGAGCAAACCAGGCTCTAGGGCCAGCAAAGCTCCTCCTCTGAGGGTCTGAATCAGGCAGATCTGCAGCCCAACTAAGTTTCCTAAGCAGAGTGCACTCCTGTCTTGGTTCTGCAGTTGGGCAAAGCTGTTAGTTGGGGTTACTACTTGGGCACTGCATGTCTGCCAAGATCCAAGTGCTAGGTGTTGCAAGACCCTCCCCTCTTCTACATCACAGTTCAAGATTCCCAGTGGCTGAGCCCAGCAGATTCTCCTGCAATCCCCAGGAGTGAAGCCAGATTAGGGCCTTCCACAAAGCAACCCACTATGCTGTGGTGGCTGGCTGTCCCCATCCCTGCTGAAGGAACTAGAGGCTTAGGGAAGATCTCTGTGTGGTGCTGTGATGGCCTTGGGGAGGGGCAATGCCATCAACATCTGTCTTGGTCTCTGCAGTGCAGTGGGTTACTTCAGCCTCACCCCCATGTTTAGGATTCTTGTTCTTGAATAATTGTTAGTTATTCTTTTGGTGGGGGAGGGGGCAAAGTCTGTAACCCCCTATTTGTCATCAAGGTGGCATCATTCTCCTCCAGGTTTACTCTTTTTTTTTTTTAATGTTTTTTATTGATTATATTGTTACAACAGTTCCAATTTTCTCCCCCTTGCTCCCCTCCACCCAGCACCCCCCTCCCCCAGCAATCCCCCCCAAGTCCATACCCCTGGTTCATAAAAATTAACTATCCCCCCCTCGCAAATATTAGGACCCTTTGTAATCTTGTAAAGGACAATGGGCGAAGGTCTCGTGCTCCAGGTTTACTCTTAAGGCTTTCAGTTGAATACGTGAGGTTCTTCCAGATGCTGAAGGATCATCTCCTTCACTTAAGTGATTATAGATATTAACTTCATTTACAAAATACCTTCGTAGCAACATCAAGATTAATGTTTGATTGAATACCTGAGCACTATATCCTAGTGAATCTGACACACAAAATTAACCATCACATTTCTCTTTTGGGGACCCATCACTCAGTGAAATAAGTCAGACCATTTAAATGGTAAAATTTTCCACTTTAATGTCTTATTTATTATAAGAACAACCTCCATAGAGATTTATAATAATTTGGCACTTCTCTCCAATAAATTTCTCTATGCATTGGTGAGAAGTGCATTGTATGGTTCATCCTAGAGACATAATTGCAGTTTGGATGAGTAAGCTATGTATAATAAATCTACTCTACCATTCCTATCTTATGAAGTCTTTGTATTCCTCTTTCCATAATATACTAAGTATTTTCTGGAATCTTTACATCAGTCCATGTAAGCCAATCTTGAGTCAAAAGCACTCCCAGATATTTGTGCTAGCAGACTGAATTACATGTCTCTAGAAAAGGTGCACATATTGTTAAATTTAACCTAACCTAAACATTCGGTTCTTCTTTTTTGAATTTTTTTATTTAGGAATTGGCATCCATTCTCACACATGTTTTTCAGTATGATGTCAAACAGTTAGCAAAATCTTGAAAAATTTTGCTGTAAAGCTATCTCATCCCATGTTAGATTTTGGGTTTGGCCCCCTGAGCAAATAAATGGGGTCTGACTCTATTCTAGTTCAAGAAGCAATGTGTTTGGGGCAAGTGTCATGACAACAGTTGGTTATTGCTTGCGATGCAACTTCCTCATGAGAGAGGACTTACAGGATCTCTAAACAACACAGAATTATCCATAGAAGACAGAGAGGAGGGGTTACTTCTGCTGACATGGGAGGATTAGTAGGTTTAGAGGGCCAGAGAACCCGGTTTCCTTTGAATCTACCTAATTATATTCATTCCAATTGTGAGAATCTAATTTATTTTTAAGAAAAAATGCCCTAAATTACAAAGAGATTTGATAACACTGTACTTCCATCTATATTTTAATTTAGTTGCATACATGATCAGACTGTGCCTTTCATTTTTAGCTATAGTGTCCTGATAAGACATCATTTTAGGACAGTCACAAGGCTCCTGGTCCTTGAATACCTCAGGCTAAACATTTAACAATTACATTATTCTCCCTTCTTCTTTTCCTCTATCCCTTCTTCCATCTCTCTCCATCCTCACTTTTTCTTTCCCTCACTCTCTTCCTCCTTTCTTTTCTTCCTTCCTTCCTTCCTCTTTCCTCTCTTCCTTCTTTTTTCTTCCTCCTCTTCTTTCTCTTTCCCCTTCTTCTTCTTCTATATCTTGTGTAAGTACAAGCTTCCAGTCCTGTATTGCTCTTTGTCTTTATTAAGGCCCATTTTAGAAACCTACTGTTCTAACAAAGCCTAACCTTTATTCCAGGTGATATTGGGTGATCACATTTAAGTAACTGTTCTTGTCATTTTATGCAGTCTATTTTGTATATTCCATATTCCAATTGTATTACACCATCATTACTGCCTTTAATCCAAACAAGGTGGGACAATTCCAGATGTTCATTCTTAGATGTCAATTCTTGCTTCAAATGTTTTATCAGTGTTGGAAATGGAAACCACTGATATTCAGAAGATAAAGTTTAGTACAGAATATTAGGTGGTTAGAACATGATTTGAAGGACTTCAGGTTTGGTCTATAGGAATGCTTTTTGGACACACACAGGACTGACTCATAGGAGCATTATTTCACTGGAGACCAATACTAGAGCTAGGAGTTCAAGAACACGCCTGGGCTCTGATTCAGGCTTCATAAAATTGGAAATAAAAAGCTGTCATTGATACTGTCTCTTAACACATAGGAGAAAAGAGAATAGTCATTTAAATACTGTCTCTCTTAAGCCTTCCAAATCTTAAACTAGTCCATTTAACAAGTAGACTCTAATTCAGATTTCTAAAACATCTAAGTTGCAAGGTAGTCTGGAAAATAGAATTTTCACCTTTCCAATCTAATAGAATAATGGATTGAGATTGAATTAGTCCTTTCTCAATTTTTATCAGAAATGGCAATCTGGATATCACAAAGATAGCAAAATAAGAGGCTCCTAAATTTCTCTTCTCTCACAGACACACCAAATATATAACTACACGGAGCCATTTTCTTGGAAAGAAGTCCAGAAACTAGCTAACTGACTCCTATACATCAGGCAGCTGAGAAAAACCCTCATCAACACAGGCAGAAAAGGCTGAGACATTCTCACCACCGCCACCCCTTCGCACACACAACAATGTCATTAAATCAGGAGGGAACGCCTACTTCCCAGCTTCTTCTTGAAGAGCAATGGGTTTGGACCCAACTTCTAAGGCTGTCATCCAAGAGACGGATCTCAAAATTACCTGGCTCTGGTAGCTAAGAAGCCTCTGGCTTCACATATTAAATTTTAAAAAGCAGTTTTGAATGGGTAAACAAACACTTTTGGCAGCTATCTCCCTGGGGCTAAGCACAGAGAGAGCAGGCAAAAATATCTATGTCCCAGTTTCTCCTTGGAAAGAATTTGACTGCATACTTTCCCAGCTGCTGTCTGAGGTTCTGGCTTCTAATCACATCATGAGCTGACTATGATCCTCCCAGGAACTTGATCGAGCTAGTGGGCACATGCCTTGCTATTTCCCCCCCAGCTTGCTCTAGCAATAATACCAGTGCCCAATTTCTCCCTGGAAGGAGCTTATTAACATATGTAGCACCCAAACTTTTATGGCTGCCATCCAACGGTTATTAGCTCCCAAATCACCTAATGCTAGGAGCTGATAAGGGATTAACATTCATGAGTCCCCAGGGACCACACAAAACAAAGAGGCAGTTCTATTTGGGTGCATAAGCAATTCCAGAGACTATTCCCTCTGGCTCAGTGCAGAGGGAATAGGCAAAAATACCCAGCTCCTCACTGGTAGGAGCTAGACTGCATATCTAACATCCTGACTTTCCCAGCTGCTACATGAAAGTTGTGTTTCCAATTAGCCTACATTTGGGAGCTGAAGGGGCAAGCAATTAGTAGTCATCCTGGAACCTGCACAGACATACAGGTATTTCCTGTCCCCATTGGAAACTGACAGGTCTTGGCACATGTTAGCTTTGGGAGCCACTGATAACAAAGAGAACGGCCTTAACAATCAGATTTGAGAGGCAACCAAGAGCTCAGGCTGGGCTGATTGTTGAGGTTCATCTACACGAGGCCAGTCTGTCATGTTAAAAAGATGTGCAGAAATCTACACAGAAAGTTAAGGAAGATAAAGAAACAAGGGAATAGGTTGCAAACAAAAGAATAATATGACTCCAGAAACCAGCCTTAGAGAAAGAGAGAAATTATTTACCCAATAGAGTTCCGAATACCCATCAGAAAGATTCTCACTGGGGTAAGTTAAGGACACTAATGCATGGACAAAGTGAGAATTTCAGCAAGTTAAAATATTAAAAAGTAACAAACAAAAATGGCAATACTGAAGATTACAATAACTGAACTGAAAAATTTAATAGAAGGGTTCAACAGCAGACTAGTTCAAGCAAAAGAAAGGATCATAGAACTCAGGATTTTATGGTAACTATAAAACAAGTCTTAAAAACTTAAGACTAAAGTCAAATCAAGCATTTTTCCCTACCACAGTGGTATAGAACTAGAAATCAATTATAAGAGACAAACTGGAAAATTCATAAATATGTAGAAATGAAGAACATGCTCCTGAACAACCATTTGGTCAAGGAAGAAATCAAAAGGGAAATTTAAAAAATATTTTAAGATAAATAAAAATGGAAAAAATATATCAAATTTATGGAATACAGAAAAAGCAGTTTGAAGAGAAAATTTTATAGTAATGTCTACATTTAAAAAATTCTTAACCCAAATTTAAACCTCAAAAACTAGAAAAAGAACAAATTAAGCCAAAAGTTAGTGGAAGGAACAAAGATCAGAGTAGAAGTAAATGAGACTGGAAATATAATAGAAAGCATCAGTGAAACCAAAAGCTGTTTTTGAAAAGATAAACAAAATTGGCAGAAAGTTAAGCTAAACTAAGAAAAAAAGAGAAAAGGTAATATCAGAAATGAGAGTTGTAACTGTTCACAAGAAATACTAAGGATCATAAAAAACTATTATACTATAAGGAATTATATGCCAAAAATTAGATGACCCAGATGAAACTGACAAATTCCTAGAAACATACACGCCACTGAGAAAATCTGAATAGATCAATTACTAGTAAGGAGTTTGAGTCAGTATTCAAAAACCTCCCAATAAACAAAAGTCCAGTACCAGGAAGATTCCCTGGTGATTTCTACAATATGTTTCAAGAAGTATTAATATCAATCCTTCTGAAACTTCCAAAAAATAAAAAAGGAGGGAACACATGCTAACTCATTTTATAAGGCCAGAATTACCATGATACCAAAGCCAGAGAAAGACACTACAAGGAAAGAAGATTACAGGCCAATATCATAAATTTTTAAAAATTCTCAACAAACTTAAAAAGTAAATACTCTGTGATCAAGTGAGATTTATTGCTGGGATGCAATGATAGGTCATTTCAAATTAATAAATGCAAATTAATAAATGTGATAACACCACACAAACAAAGTGATGTATAAAAATCATATGGTCATTTCAAAAAAATGCAGACAAAAGCAGTTGACAAAATTCAGCATAGTCAGGACAAAAACTCCTAATAAATATAGATGGATAGTATATAGATACAGATAGATATAGATAGATAACAAAATAGATATAGATATAGATGGAATGTACTTCAACATGATAAAGGCCCTATATTATAATTTCAAAGCTAAGGTTATACTCAAAGCTTTCAGAAAAGAGCTGAAAGCTCTGTCTCTAAGACTGGGAATAAGACAAAACATGTCTACTCTTGCCATGTTTATTCAACACAGTACTGGAAATCCTAGCCGGGGCATTTAGGTAAGAAAAAGAAATAAAAGGCATCCAAATTGGAAAATCAAAAGTAAAACTGTCTGTTTACAGGTGACATAATTTATATATAGAAAACACTAAAGACAACTAAAAAACCCTTTAAGAACTAATAAATTCATTAAAGTTGCAAGATACAAAATCAATACAAAAAATCAGTAGTGCTTCTATGTACAAATAATTACTGTTAAAAAAAAGGAATTAAGAAAACAATCCCATTTACAATAGCATAACAATATTTAAGAATAAACTTGACCAAGAAGGTGAAAGATCAATACACATGAAACTATAAAACATTGATGAAAGTAAAATGGTTCCGGCCAAGATGGAGGCTTAGTTCTGACCAAGATGGAGGCTTAGACTGACATGCTCTGTCTCCCTCCACAACTAAGTAGGAATACAACTACCTCAAAACCAAAGATAACCAGAAATTCCAGAAAATAAAACTACATGGAAGCCCAATGTATGAAGTCATAAACCATCAATGCTCACCTGGACAGGTAGGAGGGGTGAAATCAGAATCCGGACAGAAAGGTCAGGCTGTGCTGTCTGCAATAGCAGCGGGGATAGCGGCAGGACAGTGAGAAACGCCAGGGGAGCAATCCTGGCTGTAGTCAAGACCCGGCAGCTTGCGATTCCAACACTGGGGAAGGCAGAACCCCCATTACCGTGGATGGTGAGGCCATGGGGAAGGAGCCTCCCAGTCTCTCAGCAGAGAGTAACGGCAGGAACCCATCTTGGACCCCCGCCCCACACAAAGCGCCACAGAGCAGTGAAAAAGGTCGCTGGTTGCTGGGTAGTGACAAGTGCACTGGGCGCCGCCCCCTACGGCCCGCCCAGGAAACAAAGGTAAACAGGAAACTGACAGGATGAAACAGACCACGATTAAAATCCCAGTGTCGCAGCTCACCAGGCAGCAGATGAGGGACCTAACCGATGAGCAAATAGGAAATCTTTCTGAGGCTTAGTTCAGAGCTATAGTCATAAGGTGGCTTACAGAATTAACAAAAGATTTGGAACAAAACGGGGAAGGAATGAAAGCTAGTCACACTGAAACAAATGAAAACAAATGAAAGGAAAGGAAAACCAGAGATCAAATCAACAAATCGCAACATAGGGAAGGAACAAACTATCAACCAGTGCAGAAAGAGGAAACAAAAAGGGAGAACATGAGGAGAGGCTCAGAAACCTCTGAGATAACTATAAGCGAACAAACATTCGAATTATAAGATTGCCAGAGGACAAAGAAGAAGAACTAGAAATTGAAAAATTATGTGAAAAAATAATGAAGCAGAACTTTCTGAACTTGGGGAAGGAAATAGACTTACACATCCAGGAAGCACAGAGAGTTCCAGAAAAACTGGACCCAGGGAGAACTACTCCAAGACACATTATAATCAAATTGTCAAAAATTAAAGATAGAGAGAGAATCTTAAAAGCAGCAAGAGAGAAGAAAAGAATTATGTACAAAGGGGTCCCAATAAGACTATCAGCTGATTTCTCAAGGGAGACCCTGCAGGCAAGAAGGGACTGGCAAGAAATATTCGAAGTAATGAAAATCAAAAACCTACAGCCACAAATACTCTATCCAGTGAAATTGTCACTCAGAATAGAAGGACAGAGAAAGTGCTTCCAGGACAAAGTAAAACTGAAGGAGTCCATTAGATCCAAACCACTATTATATGAGATGTGAAAGGGACTGGTTTATAGGAAGGAGGGTCAAAATTATGAACTTTAAAATAAAAATTGCATCACAAGAACCAACAACAGAAGCTAGGGAATTGAAACAAAGGCAAACTAAGTAGGCAACAAGAGTGAAAAAAGAACTATAGGTATGGGGAACATATTGGGGGGAGGTCAGCAGGGAGGGGGAAGGGGGCAAGGGAGGGAGATGGTACAGGAATTAAGAAGCATAGTAGGAGGGAATGGAATAGACAGGAAGAGGTTGAGAAGAACTATATGCACAACCAACGGACATGGACTAAAAAGGGGGGACAACTAGAGGGAGGGGGGTCAGTGGGTGGAGGGGAGCAGAGGGAAAAGAAATTGGGACAACTATAACAGTATAATCAATAAAATATATTTAAAAAAAAAGAAAGAAAGTAAAATGAAGGCACAAAAGATATTATGTGTTCATGGACTGAAAGAATTAATATCATTTAAATGTCCATGCTACCCAAAGTGATATACAGACTTAATGCAATACCTATCAGAATTCCAATGGAATTTTGCACAGAGGTAGAGAAAACATTCCTAAAATTTGAATGGAACCCTTAAGACTCTATATAGTCAAAGCAATCTTGAGGAAGATCAAAGCTGGAGATGTCACACTTCCTGATTTCAAACTACAGAATGTATATTATAAAGCTATAATAATGAAAACTATGGTATTGGCATAAAAACAGACACATAGATCAGTGGAACAAAATAGAGAGCCCAGATATAAACCCATGCATATATGGTCAATTAATTATTGACAAAGACACCATGAAAACACGAGGGGATAGGGGAGTTTCTTCATAAACAGTGTTGACAAAACTGGATATCCGCATGCAAAACACCCCTATCTTACACCATACACAAAAGTCAACTCAAAATGGCGTAAAGACTGGAGGATAAGACTCGAACCTGTAAAACTTTTAAAAGAAAGCATAATGTCCTAGAAAGCAAGATCCTGTCGTTGGTCTTGGCAATCTCTTTTTTGGCTTTGACAGCAAAAGTAAAGGTAACATAAGTAAAATCAACATAAAAAGCTTTTGCACAGCAAAGAAAATCATCACCAAAATGCAGAGGCAACCTACCAAATGGGAGAAAATATTTGCAAACCACGTGTCTAATAAGGGTTAATATACAAAATATGCAAGAAACTCATGTAATTGAATAGCAAAAAAAAAAAAAAATTAAAAATGGGAAAGGGCCTGATTAGACATATACAAAAGACCAACAAATATATGAAAAGGGGCTCAACATCACGAATTGTTAGGGAAATACAAATCAAAACCACAATAAGATACCAAATATGTCAGAATAACTTACCAGAAAGACAAAAAATAAGTGTTGATAAGGATGTGGAAAAAAGGGGCATGTGCACTGTTCGTGGGAATGTAATCTGGTATAACCAGTATGACAAACAGCACGTAGGTTCCTCCTGAAATTAAAAATAGAACTACCGTATCATCCAGAAATTCTGCTTCCGGTATTTATCCAAAGAAAACAAAATCACTGTCTCAAAGTGCTATCTGTTCTTGAAAACCTTGAAAAGTAGGTTTCAGTGCTTCACTGGGCCTCTGGCTTCCTAGCAGAGTGGTGGCAGTGTTAAGCTAGGTGTCCCTGTGGCTCACCCTTGGGGGCCCACCGCGGCGTGTTTGTCTACCTGCTCAGTGTGGTTCCGAAGCTGTTGCTGCTACTATGTAGTTCTGAAGCCCAGTGTAGTTCTGACGCTAAGGAAGAAGGTTAGAAGGCCAGACGGTCAGCTTGATCCAATCCCTGTAACTTCTGCCTGCGGAGGGATAAAGAATGTGTCAGTCTGAGATTCCCCGACTGGCTAATTGAGCCACCTTTGGAAAGCTGCTGAGTACTCACACCTTAAAGCTAGAACTATGTTTCTTCCCTTCACAATACTTGAATCAGTTTGTTATAGATACTCATTAGCTTAACTATCTGCATAGTGTCTTTCTGGGAAAGACCCATGAGACTTTGAAATGCACATGCTTTTGCTCATTATTGTATGTATCTAGTGATGGCACCCAGACTGGCACATCGTGGGAACTTTCAAATGAATATTTGTTGCATTAATGAATGAAAAAGTAAAACAGTGCATATTTTGAATATCAATAAAATGATGTTTGGTTTCTCGAAAGTACAGAGTACCCAGACTAGCTCAATTCTTTCTTAAAGGTGATCTACCAATTCCTATATGCCCACGAACTACCCCCAGATGGTTCTGTATTATAATAAAATAATTAAATTCTATTTCTTGATGCCTTGTGAGGAATACTAAATACAGATATACTGTTCATGTGCTTTGCTAAAAAGAAAATGTATGCCTTTTAAATGTTCTCATAAATCATGTGCCACTCTCCTGCAGATACTGTGCCATCGAATACTGAGTGTAAAAAAATCTGTGCTGGATCTCAATAAAGTAATATTTATTTCTTTTACTTATGACAAATACCTTCATATTATTCACATCTAAGAACACAGTAAAACCCCCAAAGAATGGAGCAGAGGAATCATACTAGATGAATTAATATCATAAATGATACATATTTCAATTGTGGAAAGATTTAGAGATGTCTCCTGGTGAGACTCTGAACCTAAGGAGGTGAAATCTACCTCAGTGACTATCCGCTCCTACTTCTACGTCAACCTGCCAATTTCATATTTACAACTGAGACCATCAGTTCATTCCAAAATGTGTTATATAACTAAAGTCTCTGAAGTTCTCTTTGCGTAGCCTCTTAAATTGCTATGCTGCATAGAAGGCTATGAATTTTTTCAAGAGATAGAAATATAACCACAAGAAAACTGAAAATTTCAAAAACATCTTCTTTTAATTTCAAAAACATTTAATGCAAAGAGTCAAAACTAATAACACTGGAGCAATGCATGACAATACCTTTTTGATGTTCAGTCTCATGAGTTCATCACAATTTAAAAATTCTAAGAAAAATTAAAAACATTTTTGGAAAAAAAAACTTAGCCTCACACACTAAATCCAGGCAACTCCATTTGTGGCCTCAATAATCTCTTTCTGCTGCTGTGTTACCTAACAAAGGCAATAGTAATTGATTAAGAAACTTTCCAATTGTAGAAAAACTATCAAAACGCGTAAAAATCTTACAATAACGGTTGACCTAAAATGAAAGCCAAGTTGAACTGAGGCTGGATTGTCACCAGATGGGAATATTGGAGGAAATATTAAGGGTTAGATGAAGGGTTTATCTAAATGTTTTATAAAGCACTTTCCTGCCCTAAAATTCCATATCTACAAAAAATAAAAAAGAAATGATGGATGTTTCAGTCATGGACTGTATAATAGTATCCACTCAAGTACACAAAAAAGTAACCTGATTATGTATCTCTTTAAAATTCTTTTTTAGTTACAGTTGACATTCTATATTATTTTATATTAGTCTCAGGTTTACAGCATAGTGGGTAGACATTTATATAATTTATGAAATGATCCCTCCATTAAGTTTAGTACCCATCTGGCACCATACGTAGTTATTACAATATTATTCATTATATTCTCTATGCTGTATTCGACATCCCCACAGCTATTTTGCAACTATCAATTTGTACCTGATTGTCTCTAAATCTTGATGTCAATTTATAAGTTTCACAGAGTCATGGGGTGTTCAACTCTCTTATTTAACAGATGAGGAAACTGTGCTTACTCCTGTTTGTATTACCACATCGATGGTCTCTCAGAATGCTAATGTGTTTTGCCTGTGCAATTACAGTGGTTGACACAGACCAGATCTCCTGATTCTAACATAATAACTGATTTTCCTACTACTCTACCTGGTATGTTAAGTTACAGCCTCTTAACTTTCCATGCTTTCAGAAAATATATACAAAATGGAACCTTGGTTTCTGAACTTATAATACTTTGTTCCAGAAAAACTGTTCAAGGAGCAATTTGTTCAAAAACTGAATCTCCTTTGTTTGTTACCTGGGAGATACATGACTGATCGTATAGGTATTAGCATAACAGTGTTGTTGGGTACAGAATCAAGATCCAAAGTTTTCTTAAACAACTGAGACGCTTTTTCTGTGAATAACTTGGCTGATAACCAAATTGTTTGAGAAGCAAGATTTTTGAGAACTGAGGTATGACTGTACCTTTAAAATATGTTTGCCACTCCTGCTGCTGCAGTCATTAGTGTTATTAAATTTTAGAGTTAGGAATGTTGAATAAGGCAAATACACACTCCTCTAAATACCTAACGTTAACAAAGTACCTTGCTGAGTTTGTTTTACTGCACAGCAGTTTGGAGGGCAGGCCTAGCAAGAGAGTATGAAGTATCAAGTGCAAATAAGTTTAGAGATAAGAAATGGGTCCTTGTGAAAATTTCCCCTTGGTTTTGAATACTTCTGAAAGAACAATTTAGAAAGTTTGCCACTAGATAAAAGATGCTTTTTTAAATACACTTTTAAAAATATTATATATGGTACTGAGAATTTAATCACCAGGCAGTTTCAAACCATAGGGCAAATGAAACTACAAATTACATTTATAGCACACATTTTGTCTGGAGGAGTCTCAGAGCACTTTACAGCCTGATTAGAAAGCACACATCTAGGAACTGGAGCACCCACAACTAAAATGCTATTGCCCCAGGGGCCTGTCCAAGCAGCTCTTTGGGGAAATAAGGCCATGCCACACTCAGAAGAGACACGGAGGCCCCTGCCTACCTAAACCATGCATCAGCTCCTCATTCAACACCATGTAGCTGTGTGTTACAAAGCATAGTCTTGAAATGAGAATGTCTAAGAAATTACACTAGCATCAGCCATCGAGGAAATGATGGTGTTTCTACCATTGCATAGTGAATAGAGCATGGGCTTCAGAGCCAGGCTATCCTTGGGGGCAAAGTGCAGTGTGATCATTGAATAGCCGTGTGGTCTTGGACAAGTTCTCCAACTGCTGAAAGTCTCAGTTCCTTATATGCATTACTTGTTGTAGTAAATGAATTGATATACAACCTTAGGACATAGCAGATGTTCAATAAATTTTTGTTTTCTTCTTTTGCTTACTGATTAGAGAAATTAGCATTTTTAAAAAACATTATTATATGCCTAAATTTGCTTTCTTATTCATATCCAAGTCACCTGCACCGCCATTTTAGATATACACACTCTACAATGTATGTTATATGTATATCAATATGATATGATGATTTTACATTATACGGATCCATGTATACACATAAACCATTGTTTGTATATATGTACATGGAGTGGGCTTTAATTTGTACTCTTGCCCTGTACCCCACCATTGTTAGAGAAAATCTTGGAAAGAAGATTAAGCCTAGTGCACGTGTAAAGGGACTGACTTTACACAGGAGCCAAGGGGGCTCTCGGCTGCTGCGGGTGGGGAGCTGAGTCTGAGTGCAGATGCTCAAGGTGGGGAGACATGGTGGCCGGAGTCTTGTGGAGTTCTACCGATGGCTTCAATTTTTAGATTTTTTTTCAGTAACGCAGAAGCAAAATCAGCTGAAAGTGAAGGTAGGGCAGGAAGTTTGGGTGTTTGATAAGAGACAGGTGTGTAAAATAATCATCTAGACAACAGTTAGAATAAATGGCCAGGACTGATGAGGCAGGATTTCTACCCAGCAAGCAGTAAGGGTCCTCTTGGGGTTTGTGGTTATGATTTTGAAGTGAAACCTGTCAGCATGTTTGTATTTTTCTTTTGGCTGCAAGAATGGAGAAGGCAGAGAATTGGCTTTAACCAGGATTAAATTTAATCCAGGGTTTAGTATGGCCAAGAAAATATAACAAGAGAGGAGTAATGGAATGGAAAGTGTGGGCCCTAAGGGTGGTAGTGCTTGGCCTAGAATTTAAGCTGAGACAGGAAGAGAAAGAGGACACCAATGGTGTGAGGTCCAGGGCAAGGTGGTAGGACCAATAGATTGGAGGTACGGTGGGGTTGAGGGATCAGGAGTCATGACACTAGATGGAGACAATGGCCAGAGAACTTGCTGCATCAAACTGAGGTTATGGAGGGTGGTAATTATTAGCAATGACAAGGTTTAAGAAGTGACCAAAGGAGTCAGTGGCTGAAGTCAGATGAAAGACAAGGTAACTGGAGGAGAGAATGTCAAGGTAATAAGAGGGCACTGTGTTGGAAATATATCATCTACTTCTATATTAAATCACTAAGATTTACAGCAATAATAGTGTGAGCGAGACTTGTATCCATTCAGGACTTCCATATTGAGAAAAGAAGGGGAAGACCTTAGAGTTGGGAAATGGCTGACACAGTAATTCCATAAAATTCAGAGCTGGTGGGATCTGAGGGTCTTTCTTGACATTGTTGATGGAAATAAAGGTATTCGGGGGGAAATTAAGAGTAAAACATCATCTTGCCCCCCAGAGATGATATTTTAGAATGCATTTTTATAGAGTTTTAAAGATTCATATTGAATAGAAAGAGTGGTAGAGTCAGTAACAAAAAAAATGTGTGTCTGCTGCCCTCTTTGCCTCACTGGAGACTCGAGGCACCTACTAGTGATCTGAGGAAAACAGCTGGGAAGCGAAGAGAGGAGAGAAGAGCTGTGAAGGAAGGGCAGGCTACCCTCTCTCTCCAGGAGTGATGCTTGGTACCTTCAGAGAAGCTCAGCCACTCTCTTGCCTTAGACTCAAGGCTTATAACCTGAAGCCAATTTACAGTACATATGTTGTGGGAATTTGGGAGTAATGTCTCTAGGCATAGGTATTCAAGATACCTATCCTAGTGTGTGACTGTTTATATTATTCTGTCTAATCAGAATTATAAATTTTATCTGTTCGGGAGAACTTTGTTCCCTTTGCCTCAAGTTTCTGCCAGAGACAGAGACTTCTCAAGTCAACATCTCACATGGTAGAGAGCAAATTGACTGAGGAGTAAAATGTTCTCCAGCCATCTCTATCAGGAATAAAACTGATATTTTGATCTCCATCTCATGAGCTTTATTCCTCCAATAGTTATGAAAGTGGGAAGGGAAAATAGGGAGTTGTGTGTTTTTCCACCCATCATAAATACAATTTATCCTTTCTGTTTTCTTGTTTTAATGTCCCATTTCAAAAGATATTCCTCACAGCAAGCTAATGTTTCCCCACATTGCATTCTAGCACATTTATGGTTCTATCTTTCATATTTAGGTCTCTACTCAAGCTCAAATTTATTGTTGTATAAAATAGCAATTTAAGGTAACATTTAAAAAATTCTTGGTTGTCCCAGAGCCATTTATTGAATAGCCTATATTTCCCCCCACTGAATTGATATAACATAAATAGCCCAGATATCAGAAAAGGTTACCTTGCTTTTTGGGCATCAAATGAAATGGTCTTGAACAGGAAAGCTAGAGTTCTTTCTACTCTCTGGATATTGTTGAAGTTAATATTCTCCTAATCATATTCAGCTTAAATTGCATGATCTCAGCTTTTGTTTTTTTGAAAGAAGATGTGTATTTTTGGAGGGAGAGAGAAGCTGCTTATAAGACCTTTCTCTTAATATTTGCTTTACGGAATTGAAAATGGAGTGACTTTGTATGGTTTTCTGAGCATTTATCTTACTTAGGACTTGTGGAGCCTCTATCAGCGTCTAGTTTTTATCTAACGTCAAATTTTCAAACAACATTTTCACACATTTTTTCTATGCCCCTCTGCTTTCCTCATGTCAGAACATTTGGAATTAGATCAAAGTCACTGATGCTTTTTTTTTAGCCTATCTTTCTATTCTTCATTTAGATGTATGTTGTTGAGATATATTTAAATATTATATTTAATTTGTTGTTAAATAAGTCCAGTGAAATTTTGAGATGCTGCGTTTCTCATCCTTAGATGTTCCATTTGTTTCTTTTACTTTTAAATATCTTACATTTTTCTTATTTTATTCATATTTTATTTTAAATACATAAATAATATGATATATAAAGTTATGGTAGCTATTGTCGCCCTGGCTGGTTTAGCTCAGTGGATTGAGCGTCGGCCTGCGAGCTAAGTGTCGCTGGTTCGATCTTCCAGTCAGGGTACATCAGAGAAGGAAAACTCTGACTCCAAAAAACCTCCGCTGCCTTGCGGCATACCTCTTCTGGGGAAAGGCTAAGGCAGTAAACCCCGACAGAAAATCCGGAGCCGGAGTCCCTAAGGCGGTTTGACGTTGTAGTCAACACCGGCAACTCCTGCGGCGCACCTGAAGCCAAGCTGTATCGACTCCGTCTTTCCCTTGGACCCTTCAGCTGCGAAGAGAGGGGGGGTCTGCTGCATGGGCAACAGCAGACCCTCCATATCACCCTGCCCAGGCTCTGTAGCTTCAGCTCCACTGGAGAGGACACTCCAGCGTCATCGCAAGATGTCAATTCAACACGGGAGGAGACAGATGCCGTGTCACTCCCGAGTCGGACTGCACAGCCATTCTCGGCGGTGCAGATAGACACTTGAGAAGCTACACCATCGTCTCTCGAGACGGACGGCTGCCGACGGTAGCTATTGTAATGTACGTTTATGCTTTTTCTATCATCTCTCACATTTGTGCATGTGTTTCCATTTGGACAGGATGTTGGACATTATGATGCTTACTCTGTTGAAGTTCTGTATTTTGTTGCCTAACTTTAATGACTGTTGTTGTTGTTTTTTTATAATATTATTTACAGCTCATTTGGATCCCTTTGAGCTCTGCTTTTATGCTTTGTTAAGGTGGGTCTAACTAGCCTACACTCCAGGGATAATTCAGCCCTACTGTGAAGGTTACCCTGGCTGGTTTGGCTCAGTGGATTGAGCGTCGGCCTGCGAGTGTCGCTGGTTCGATCTTCCAGTCAGGGCACATCAGAGAAGGAAAACTCTGATTCCAAAAAACCTCCGCTGCCTTGCAGCATACCTCTTCAGGGGAAAGGCTAAGGGAGTAAACCCCGACAGAAAATCCGGAGCCGGAGTCCCTAAGGCGGTTTGACGTTGTAGTCAACACCGGCAACTCCTGCGGCGCACCTGAAGCCAAGCTGTATTGACTCCGTCTTTCCCTTGGACCCTTCAGCTGCGAAGAGAGGGGGGGGTCTGCTGCTTGGGCAACAGCAGACCCTCCATATCACCCTGCCCAGGCTCTGTAGCTTCAGCTTCACTGGAGAGAACACTCCAGCGTCATCGCAAGATGTCGATTCAACACGGGAGGAGACAGATACCGTGTCACTCCGGAGTCGGACTGCACAACCATTCTCGGCGGTGCAGATAGACTCTTAAGAAGCTACACCATCGTCTCTCGAGACGGACGGCTGCCGACGACGACGACTGTGAAGGTGTGATGCCACAGGGTCTCCCTTGCATGGCCTGATGACCACTGAGGACTTTCCACGTTGGCTGGAACTAAAATGAACCCCTACCCACTGTTAGCTCTGGGAATCACTCTCTCTCCTTACAACTCCCTTGGCATTCTTTATTCTGGGCTGTGGAGTTTTATTCTCTGCATGTGTGGCACAATCCTTCGCAAAGATTCAAGGAGAAGCCAGTGCAGATATCTGGGGCACTTTTTGCATAACCCTCTCCTTTTCTGGAGCTCTGCCCACAAAATTCATCTGCATTGGTCTCCCTTGACACTGACCTCCACCAGCTCAACTCCGTGAGACTGCCACATACTCTTTAGTTTCCACCTGTCTCTGTCCATGATCCAAAACTGCCTGTTGCCCAGTGTCTGAAAACAGTTGTTTTCAAACACAAAGGCTTAGTTTTGTGGTTATTGGTGTCAGGATGTTAAATCTTACCTCTTCACTGCTGGAAGCAGAAGTAAAAATTTTCTATTAGTTTACTTATCCATTTGTAAGTCATCTTTCTGCACGCAGTATTTGCTTTAAGTTCTCTTCCATTTGCCTTAAGCAGGTCACTCTGCTTTATTAGATCTGTCTTCCAGTTACTCGAATTCCATTTCTAAAAGTCATAATGGTCCTTATTCAATTTTTATTGTTCTTTTTTCACTTTTATCTTTTTGATAAGTTTTTTATTATCAAAGATCCATATTTATTTTGTGTTCTTTAAATAATATTCTATCATTTCAAAGGTATTATTATTTCAAGATCTACATAAGCAGGATTTTCAAAACTCAGCTCTTTGAATTTTTAGTCTTTATTTAGAGTCTAGGTTTAGACTGGTAAACTTCCTTTTCAATTCCCCGTATTTATGTGTACACTTTTTCATAATCTGCCTTTTGCTGAGTTTTTAGCCCTTTGAGATCCTAGTTTTATGTAAGAGTCTGAGTTTTAGCTCCTACTTTGCAGTGGCCCACACTCCTATCTACTCCCTTTGCACAAGTTTCATAAAACAAGCCCATCTGTAACTCAGAACAGTAACAGCCCCTTGGGCAGTGACAACATAAGTTCACATGTTTATTACCTTCGTTTTCAATACACTATTTGTTTCTTGCACCTTGAGATTTTCTCTCCTTTTTTACAAGCTCTTTTACAAAATCAGAACTTTCTTTTTTTATTGTGTTCAGCATTTCTATTTACTTTTAGGAGGAAATGGTTCAGTTCCACAGACAATCATTGCCTGATCAGAAATTCTATTTTCTAAATGAAAATTGCTTATCATTTAGATGACATATAAATATGAGAGTCTCAATGGTCAAGAAAGATTTTTGTCTTTTCTTTATCTTGAGAATTATCTATCTGTTTCATTTTGGGAGGAATATGTTCCCTACATTTTGATTAATAAAATATCTGACTGAAGTTGAGCACTCAGGGGTGTTTTGTGTTGAATTTGAATGCCACTGCGCAAATTAAGAGATGATAAAATATGATTCCTAGTTTGTAACAGTAGTTTTTAAACATGGATCTGTCAGAAATGTTTATAGAGCTTGGTGAAAATAATTTGAGATTTTGATTCAGTAAATCAGGGATGCAGCAATGTGTAAATGGAATTAAGTTTTGATCCTACTTCAAACATTCCTGAAAACCTTGTAACCTCAAAAATCTTGTGCTTTACCAAGTCTAAAAAGTCATTAATCAGCATCCAGCAAGCCCTAGAGTTTGATAATGGGTGTGTGTGGGGGGGGGGGGGGGGGCGGGGAATACAGGTCTCATTTGAACCATAATATTTTATATAGAGCATGCAAAGTTGTATTTTCTGTCCTGCCACCCTATGTGGTAAAATGCAAGTTGGCAACATTTAGTTTTTGGAAGGCTAAGGAATTTAAAATTTTTATCCTGTCATAATGGGAACTAAATACTCTGTTTGTTTGCTTTATTTGCTTCAGCTTATTTTAAATGTAGGTAGGTTTAAGCTAATTGATTAGATACCAAGAAAAACAGTCAATAATAAGAAGATGGTTCACATGTTTTCAGAAAGACTTTTGAAATGAATGCCATTAACATATTCAAGAAAATAGACAAATGTATTTGCAGTTTCAGAAGCTATGGGTTGTCAAAAAAAAGTCCATTTAGTTCTTCTGTAAAATAAAAGACACAGTTTTCATTTTCACCAATAACTTTATTGATGTGGATATTTTGAGTATGTCGGCTATCTCCTGCTGTTAGCCTCTAGAGGGTAGAGGCCAGGGGTGCTGCTACACATCTTCCAATAACACGAGACAGCCCCACAGCAAAGAACTATTTGGCCAAAATGTCAATAGTACCAGGAAACTTCACAAAACACTTCTGACACATTTGATCAGTCACAGCACCTTCTCCATACACTGCACAGATCTTTTTTGCATTTCAGTTTCATTTTTACCTTTTTGAAATAATAAAGTATACTATGCTGGAAATATGTATTTTTCTTCCATCTTCAACATTAACATGGCTGCACAAAAACTCACCAATTTTGATGTTTTTATTTAAATGCATGTTGATATGATAGCTGTCATAATAAAATAAAACAAAAGTGTTTTGAATGACATTAAAGACAGCTAAGCACTATTAGAGATATCGTATGGAAAAAACTAAATAGTTTTTAGCCAACCCCAACTCCTACCTGGAATTTATAAAAAGCAAGTCAGAGAGAAGTTCAGTTTTACAACAGGAAAACATAATTTTAACTATGCAGAAAATAATGAAAGATTGGATTATTAAAAAGCTGGTAATAGAAAAAAATTGAATAATTTTAAAATGTTTGAATTGTTCCAAGGAAGACAAGAAAAACAGAAACACAAACAAAAAGTATGAAAACAAATAGAAAGACAGTAGACTTAAACCCAAGTAAATGAGTAATTAATTGGAATCCATCTGGATTAAATACTTCAACTAAAAAAGATATGTTGGCTAAGCTAATTGTGTATATTTATAGAAAAAACACTTTAATATGTACAGAAATATTGAAAGTAAAAGTATTAAAAATATATCATGAACATATTAACCAAAATAAAGTAGGTGTGGATTTACTAATATAAGAAAATAGTTTTAAAGGAAAGTGTTACCAGAGATAGTGTGACACTTTATGATAGAAGTCAATTTTATAGGAACATTTAACAGCCCAAATTAATATGCATTCAATATTGTAGTTTAAAAATATATAAATAAGGTTAATAAAGCAAAAAAGGAAATAGAAAAAACATAATTTGCTGGAGACTTTAATAAAAAAAAATGAGTAAATACATATAAGATATTAAAAAAAACACAGGTAACCAACTTGACTTAATTGGCACCAATTACATTTGAATAACATTGTACTATAAAACTGCAGAATAGACATTCTTTTCAAGTGAACATGGAATATTTATAAAAATAGGCCTACATTGGCATCAAAGCAAATATCAACAAATGTCAAAGGACTGAAACAATTTAGCATATGTTTCCAAATAATACTGGCATTAAACTGGAAATAAATAAGAAAAAGATACACAGAAAATTCAATTTGTTTGTAAATTAAGCATATTTCTCAATAACCAATCCCATTTAAGAGAAATGAATGCATATATGTTCAATGAGAGAATTTATGATTGTGCATAGTGGCCTTGTTCATAATACCTCCCAAACAGAAAATAATTCAAATGTCCTTCATTGGGTGAATGAACAAATTGTGGTATCCTGATACAAAGCAATTAAAATGAACAAGCTGCTGAAACATGAAACCAAACTGGTGAATTATATATATATTATTGACTAAAAGAGACCAGACATAAAAGAGTACACATAGTTTCATTTCATTTATATGAAATTCCAGGACAGACAAATTTTGTCTATTATGATAGACATCATAACAGTGGTTATTTCTGCAAGAGAAGATAGTAAGGATTGCAATGGCATATGATAGAGCATTTGGGGTAATGGAAAAATTTCTACGTCATCTTCTAGGATGTGGTCTCATGAGTGTGAGTGTGGATGAATGTGTGTGTATGTAAATTTACTTTAAACATTTTATACCTTTTATTATGGACTGAATTGTGTCCCTTCAAAAATTCATATGTTGGAATCTTACCCCCTGCTACTTTAGAGTGTGACTGTATTTGGATATAGGGACTTTAAGGAGGTAATTATGGTTAAATGAGGTCATATGCGTAGACTGTAATCCAATCTATTAACCTTATGAGAAGAGGAAGTTGGGACACATAAAGAGATATCAGGGTCCTGTGTATACAAAGAAGACCCTGGGAGAAGATGGCAAATGGGTGGCCCTTTGCAAGCCAAAGAGGCAGGACTCTAGAAGACACCAACCCTGATGGCATTTTGATCTTGGACTTCCAGCCTCCAGAACTGTTAAGAAAACAAATTTCTGTTGTTGAAGCCACTCAGTCTGTGGTACTTTGTTATGGTAGCCCAGCAAACTAATACTACCCCTAAAATAGAAAATAGTAGCTAACATTTTAAGTGTTTACTATATGCTAATTTAATCCTTTCAACAATACTGTGAAGTAAATACAATTATTAACCTTATTTTATAAATGATACTTCAAAAGAATGAGTAACTTGTCAAAATCATGATGGTAGTAAGGTGTAGTCCATGCTGCCTGACTCTTTAGGCCATATGTTTAATTCCTAGATAATATACTTAATTTCCACATGATTTTTATAGATTATAATACAGAGATATTTTGTTTGTTTGCTTGTTTGTTTTGTTAACATAGTTATCTAGCAGACAGTAGTGGTTCTGCAGAAGTTTCCAGGAATATTCTTGGACATGGGCATTGAGAAAGAGAAAGTTCTAGAACACGGGGCACTGTCAAAATGAGTAGGGTTAAAAGGACCCCTAGCATTGAGAGTGTGAGAAAGGAGAGGTACCCTGAGAGAATCACCCTCTGAATTAAGTGTCGACAATAGCAAAAGTTGGTTCACACTTGTAAGTAAATACGTGATTCATTTCCTTTTACCTGGTTATGAATGTTTCCCACCATATACCAAGACCCAGAACTCCTTAAGTAAGGCCTGCGTCTAATTTCCATCCCCCTGTGGAATGTGGAGCACTGAATGGGCACTCAGCACAGGCTGCTGAATTAAATAGGAAGCACTGACAGGTCTTCCCAAATGACTTTGCCCTACTTAACACTTTTTCCTTAAAACTAGTCCTATGCTCCTCTCAAATATCTAATAGTGGAAAATAAATTTCAGGCTCACATCCTACTTTGTAAATTCCATAGGTTTTATTTATTAATGCTAATCAAATATGGTAAATCTGCCAAATGTGCCAGCTGAAAATAAAATTGGATTCAGCTGTCAAGTTTTGGTGCCCTATTTTCCCTGTCCTTTTAATACCTTTATTCTTCTCTAGAGCTTTGTTTTATCTCTGTTCTTTGCATTCCCTTGCCCCTTTCCTCTCTGTGCAGTTGTCTCCCTGTCTTTTTCTGCCATTTCCTCTGATTTACTCTCTTTTTGGGGGGCTGTCACTGGAACTGCATCTAAAGATTGATAATAATGTCTTGATCTTGCACTGTAATTGCTGTGTCAAGACTGCAGGCGCAGCAGGCTGCCACAATTTTAACACTGACGACAGAGCAGATTTACTGCATGCTGATGATTAATTTCATGGGCGAGATGGGGTTGGGAGCTCAAATTAGGATGTGACTGTCTCTCAAGAAATGCCCCCTTCCTCCACTTTAAAGACAGAATCACTAACCATACACTAGTGCACTCGTTCACAGTAGTCAAAGCATTCTATCTTTCAATATAGTATCGATTGCCTTTGAATAATCTTTTCAGAACTTTTCAAGATAACACTTATTTAGTTTTCCCCACATTCTTTTAAATAAATGAGAGGTTGTATTACTATGTTTCCTTATAGATAAGGAAATGAGTTTGTCAATAAAGTTCTTTTGTCTGCAGTTTGGGAGCCTAATGCACACATTTTGTTCTATTAGACAGAGACCCCAAGGTGCATGTTTTTGAGGGAAGCAATTGCCTTGGGGCCCTCAGCAGGAGAGGTTGCATTTGCACAACTGAAGCTTGGGATTCAACTGGTATCATGTCGTAGTCATAGTCTGAGGAAAGTTCAAGATCTAAATTTAGTGATATTTGAATTATAGGGGTAGCCAGTGTATGTATTTTAACCTAAGGGAATCTTAACTGTGTCTAAATACACATTAAAATTTTGCACTTGACCAGAATGGTGGATAGTTTTGCAGTATGTCAAGGATATGTCTTTGTTTTCAGTTAACATAACTAAAAAATACTGTGAGTAATCTGAACTCTCCTTTCGGGTTGGAATGAATGTTATGAAATGACTAAGAATAGCAAACAGCTCTTATTGAAATGTAGGGGAGCTTGGGTCTGGACTGCACATAGCATGCATATCTCTTAAGATAACAAGGACAAAGCAATGAGGTTCAGAAGTTGAACAGGCTGAGCTCTTGAGGGCCAGTCCAGGTCTGTCCATCAATGAAAATAGCTCATCTGTAATGGCCTGAATTAGTTCACATTTAGCACATGGGCTTTAAAGGTTTCTTCAAGTGGGTAGTTTTGCAGTATGCGCTGTGGGTGACTTCAGATAACAGGAGAGAATGTAAAGCCCTCACAGCTGCTTATCTCTAGTTCCCAGAATTTAACACTTAGGGATTTATAGCAAACCCCACTACCCTAGTGGAAACCAGAAGTCACTCATCTTGCACAGAACTCAACCAGTAAGTGCTTAAAGTTAATCTTCCTAATAATGTACCATAGACAGCAGTGTAGTGAGCTGAAAGCTTTTGCACATATCTCCCAGCAATTTTGCCTGAAAATGTTGGTTTCAAAATTCCTGAGTTGCTGAAGTCATTTGAAAGTATATCCTGTCTGAAAAGCTGTATGCTTATTGCTTCTGGATTATTATTCATGGGGGAACTAAGCAGACTGAGGTGTATATGACTGATATGTCATTAAGCTAGCTCCACCAGTGCTCTAATAAAAGGGAAATACAAGTTCCAACCTCAAAGAAATACAGGTTTCATTGTCTACACAGTGCTAATCAAGAGGTTAAGTAGTTTATATAAATTTCTTTTTCCCATATAATTTATTTTTGTTTATTTTTTCAGCTTTATTGAAAATTAAAATTTTAATATACTTAGTATATAATGTGGTGATTTGATATATGCAGACATTGTGAAAAGGTTTCCACAGTAGAGTTGATTAATACATCACACCTCACTTATTTACCTTCTTTGTGAGAAAACCTATTACTCTGTTAGCAAATTTCAGCTATATAAACTATATATCAACTATAGTTACATTGTTATACCTTAATTCTCAGACCTTATTCATCTTACAACTGAAAAAATTTGTACCCTTTTATCCAACCCCTCCCCTCCTCAGGGAGAAGCTAGGAGTTGGGGGTTCCCTCCAGATAGACAGGTGCTGTGGGATTTATGGCAAGTGTGCATCTTAGCCTTTCCTACCCATAGAGATGTGGGTATTTTCTCCGTTTCCTAATGTGTGGGAGTCACTTAACTATAGTTTCTGGATTTCCCTCAGAGAGAAATAGTCCATATGTCGCTGTATATTTAGTGCATCCATGGCAAGAGGGAAACTCAGGAGCCTCTCATGTTGTCACCCTGGTGACATCCTCCTCCCCATATTGGTTTAGATTTGAAACAACATATAGAAAAAGTTAGTCCAGGCTTGATACATTGTAGATGGGGAAATGGGCATAGAGAAATGATGTGACTTGTTTACATGGTGCAAAAACAAGAATGGCAGTCGCGGATCTGATGTAATTGAGCATACAGTATTTCTCCTATATCTTGATATGCCAAGAAAGTTCATAGCAGAAGGAGGTCATGGACTAATGACTACTGGAGTTCTGGGTGAACAGCATTAGTGGTCAGAACTCTTTCTGGGGGCTTTGCCCACGGAGGCGACCAGTTTTCTACAATGTCCCTCTACGACCTTGGATGAGAGGGAACTACGTGAGGAAGCAGTGTGTTTGAGAAGTTGGTTAAACTTAATATGTAAACAATCAGCAAAAGTATGTTCTGGTTCCAGATCATTGTAAAAAATGTAGATCTTTTATGAATATATATTTTTTAATAGAAAACGTCACTGCAACCTTTAAAGTCTTTTAAACTTGCCTGTGATTTTCGCATATCTTGTGTCATATATTAACTCTTGAGGAATGAAGTAAAATCGGAGAATGCTAGAGGTTAACGTAACTAAAAAACACAACATTAAATACAACATGAGCACTACTAAATCTATGCTCTGCTTTAGCATTTTATCTGTAACGTTGGATCAAACCCCTGATCATTTCCTGAGGTACGTGAAACTTGAATCACCTTATTGATATATAAACATTTTATTTTTATTTATCATTTTCATTTTATTTTTTATTTTTATCATATTTATTGAGATGGACGGCTGCCGATGACGATGTATTGAGATGATGTTGGTTAATAAAATTATATACAATTCAAGGGAATAATTCTATAATACATCATATGTATACTATATCGGTGTTTACCACACAAAGTGAAGTCTCCTTACATCACCATTTATCCCTCCTTTATCCTCTTCTACCTCCCTCATTCACCTTCACTTTGGTAATTACCTTACTGTTATCTGTGTCTAAGAGGTTTATTTTGTTTGTTTGGTTGGTTGGTTGGTTTATTGCCTAATCCCTTAACCTTTGTCACTCAGGCCCCGCTCCCACACCCTCTGACAGCTATCAGTCTGTTTTCTGTATCTATGCATCTTTCCTATTTGGTTTGTTAGTTTATTTTGCTCATTAAATTCCACTTATAAGTAAAATCATGTGGTATTTGTCTTTCTCTGACTGGCTTATTTCACTTAGCACAGTATTTTTCAGGTCTATCCATTCTGTTGCAAAAGGGAACATTTTTAAAATTTTAATGGCCAAGTAGTATTCCATTGTGTAAATGTACCATAGTTGTTTTATCCACTCATCTACTTATTGGCACTTGGGCTGCTTCCAAATTGTGGTTATTCTAAATAATACTGCAATGAGCATAGGGGTGCTTAAGTTTTTCTAATTACTGTCTCAGGTTCCTTCGGATATATTCCCAGAGTGAAATCACTGGATCAAAAGGCAGCCATTTTTAGTTTTTTGAGGAAACTCCATACTGCTTTCCACAGTGGCTGTACCAATGTGCATTCCCACCAACAGTGTACTTGGGTTTCCTTTTCTCCACATCCTCGCAAATAATTGTTTGTTGATTTATTGATGATGGCCATTTTGATTTGCTTGAGGTAATATCTCATTGTTGTTTTAATTTGCATTTCTCTGACAATTCATGACATTGAGTGTCTTTTTATTTGTCTATTGGCCTGGTGTATGTCCTCCTTGGTTAAGCATTTATTCATACCCACTGCCCACATTTTTTTTTTTCAAATGGCATGTGACTGAATTTTATTATTTGTGCTCACTACAGTGTTTTCTTTCTTTCTTTTTGTTTTTCATTTCGGTTTTTCAATTACAGTTGTCCCATTTTTTCCCCCATTGCTCCCCCCCCAGCCCACCCCTTCTCCCACAATCATATCTCTCCCCGTTGTCCATGTCCATGAGTCATTTATACATGTTCCTTGACTAAACCCTTCCCTTACTTATCCTCCTTCTCTTCCTCCCCCCCATAACTGTTATTCTGCTCCTTGTTCTATTTAGTTCATTTGTTTATGTTGTTCTTTAGTTTCCTGTATTAGGTGATATCATATGGTATTTTTCTTTCTTTGCCTGGCTTATTTCACTAAGCATAATTCTCTCTAGTTCCATCCATGTTGTCGTAAATGGCTGGAGTTCCTTCTTTCTTT
This sequence comes from Furipterus horrens, assembly GCF_987537825.1. Taxonomy (NCBI): domain Eukaryota; kingdom Metazoa; phylum Chordata; class Mammalia; order Chiroptera; family Furipteridae; genus Furipterus; species Furipterus horrens. The sequence continues at coordinate 89,312,712 of NW_028327171.1, forward strand.
CTGCCGAATAGAATTTCATTGTGTAAATGTACCACAGTTTTTTGATCCACTCATCTACAGATGGGCACTAAGGCTGTTTCTAGCACTTAGCTACTGTAAACAGTGCTGCTATGAACATAGAGGTGCATAAATTCTTTTGAATTAGGGTTTTAGGAGTTTTCAGGTATAATCCTAGCAGTGGAATCTCTGGTTCAAAAGGCAGTTCCATTTTTAATTTTTTGAGGTAATTCCATACTGTTTTCCATAGTGGCTGCACCAGTCTGCATTCCCACCAATAGTGCAGTAGGGTTCCCATTTCTCCACATCCTCGCCAGCACTCGTTGTTTGTTGATTTGTTGATGATGGCCATTCTGACTGGTGTGAGGTGGTATCTCATTGTGGTTTTTATTTGCATCTCTCTGATGGCTAGTGATGTTGAGCATTTTTTCATGTGTCTAAGGACCTTCTGGATGTCCTCTTCGGAGAAGTGTTTGTTCAGGTCCTTTGCCCATTTTTTAATTGGGTTGTTTGTTTTTTTGATGTTGAGTCATATAAGCTCTTTATATATTTTGGAGATCAGTCCCTTGTCTGAGGTATCATTGGCAAATATGTTTTCCCATATGGTTGGTTTCCTTTTCATCTTGCTGATGTTTTCTTTTGCTGAGCAGAAACTCTTTAGTTTGATGTAGTCTCATTTGTTTATTTTTTCCTTTATTTCTATTGCCTTAAGAGATGTATCCGTGAAGATACTGTTATGTGAGATATCTGAAATTCTTCTGCCTATGTTTTCCTCTAGGACTTTTATAGTGTCACGGCTTACATTTAAGTCTTTGATCCATCTGGAGTCTATTCTAATGTGTGGTGTAAGTCGGTGGTCTAGTTTCATTTTTTTGCAAGTCCCTGTCCAGTTCTCCCTGCACAATTTGTTGAAGAGGATCTTCTCACTCCATTTTATGTTCCTTCCCCCTTTATCAAATATTAGTTGACCGTACAGTCCCGGGTTTATTTCTGGAATCTCTATTCTGTTCCATTGATCTACATGTCTGTCCTTATGTCAGTACCAGACTGTTTTGATCACAGAGGCTTTGTAGTATAGTTTGATGTCTGGTATTGTGATTCCTCCTGCTGTGTTCTTCTGTCTCAGGATTGCTTTGGCTATTCAGGGTCTTTTTTTTGTTCCATATGAATTTTTGAAGTATTTTTTCTAGGTCTGTGAAATATGTCATTGGTATTTTAATAGGGAGTGCATTGAATCTGTAAATTGCTATGGGTAGTATGGCCATTTTGATGATGTTGATTCTTCCCATCCAAGAATATGGTATTTGCTTCCATTTATTTGTATCTTCCTTAATTTCTTTCTTGTTACGTGATTTTCAGAGTACAGGTCTTTTATCTCTTTGGTTAAGTTTATTCTTAAGTACTTTATTTTTCTTGTTGCTATAGGAAATGGGATTTTCTTTTTTGTTTCTGTCTCTGATATCTTATTGTTGGTGTACAGAAATGCCTTAGATTTCTGTATATTTATTTTGTACCCTGCTATTTTGCCAAATTCACTTATTATATCAAGTAGTTTTTTAGTGGAGTCTATAGTGTTTTCTATGTATACTGTCATGTCATCTGCATATAATGACAGTTTTACTTCTTTCCCAATTTGGATGCCTTTTATTTCTTTGTCTTGTCTGATTGCTGTGGCTGGGACTTCCAACATTATGTTGAATAGGAGTGGAGAGAGTGGACAGCCTTGTATTGTTCCTGATTTCAGGGTGATGCTTTCAGTTTTTGTCAATTGAGTATAATGTTGGCTTCAGGCTTCTCATATATAGCCTTAATTATGTTGAGGTATGCTCCCTCTATTCGCATTTTGCTGAGTGTTTTCATCATAAATGGGTGTTGTCCTTTATCAAATGCTTTTTCTACATCTATTGATATAATCGTGTGATTTTTGTCTTTCATTTTGTTTAGGTGATGTATTATATTTATTGATTTGTGAATATTAAACCATCCTTGTATCCCTGGGATGAATCCCACTTGATCGTGGTGTATGATCTTTTTAATGTATTGCTAGATCTTGTTTGCCAATATTTTGTTAAGGATTTTAGTATCTATGTTCATCAGTGATATAGGCCTGTAGTTTTCTTTCTTTGTTGTGTCTTGACCTGGTTTTGGAATTAGGATAATACTGGCTTCATAGAACGAGTTTGGGATTTTTCCCTCTTCTTGGATTTTTTGGAATAGTTTGAGGAGGGTAGGAATTAGTTCTTCCCTAAATGTTTTTTAAAATTCTCCTGTGAAGCCATCTGGTCCAGGGTTTTTGTGTGCCAGGAGATTTTTGATTACTGTTTCAATTTCCTTCTCTGTTATTGGTCTGTTGAGACTTTCTACTTCTTCTTGATTCAGTTTTGGAAGGTTATATATTTTAGAAACTTGTCCATTTCTTCTAGGTTGTCAAATTTCTTGCCATACAGTTGTTTGTAGTAATTTCTTACTATCCTTTGTATTTCTGTGGTATTGGTCGTGATTTCTCCTTTTTTGTTTCTGATTTTGTTTATTTGGGTCCTCTCTCTTTTTTTCTTGATGAGCCTGGCTAAAGGCTTGTCGATTTTGTTTATTTTTTCGAAGAACCAGCTCCTAGTTTTGTTGATCTTTTGAATTGTTTGTTTAGTCTCTATGTCATTTAATTCTGCTCTCATCTTGATAATTTCCTTCCTTCTTCTTTCCCTAGGCTTTGTTTGTTGTTTTTGTTCTAGTTCTTGTAGCTTTAGGGTTAGATTTTTTATTTGAGATTCTTCTGTTCTTTTCAGATATGCCTGTATTGCTATGAACTTCCCTCTCAGGACTGCTTTTGCTGTGTCCCATAGGTTTTGGGCTGTTGTGTGTTCATTATCATTAGTTTCCAGAAACTTCTTGATTTCTTCTTTGATGTCATTGTTTACCCATTCATTATTTAAAAGCATGTTATTCATTCCCCATGAGTTTGGGTGTCTTTGATTTTTTTCTTTGAGGTTGATGTCTAGTTTCAAGGCATTGTGGTCTGAAAAGATGCTTGATATGATTTCAGTTTTCTTGAATTTGTTGAGGCTTGTTTTTGTGTCCTATCGTGTGGTCTATCTTTGAAAATGTCCCATGTGCATTTGAAAAGAATGTATATTTTGTTTCTTTGGGTTGAAACGTTCTATATATATATCAGTTAAGTCCATGTGGTTTAGTGTATTGTTCAATGCCTGTATATCCTTGGTGTTTCTTTGCTTCAAAGATCTGTCTATTGTTGATAATGCAGTGTTAAAGTCCCCTACTATGACTGTGTTGCTGTTAATATCCTTCTTGTAGTCTTATAGTATTTTCTTTATGTATTTGGGTGCTCCTGTGTTGGGTGCATATATGTTTATCAGTATTACATCTTCTTGATGGATTGTTCCCTTAAGTATTATGAAATTTCCTTCTTTGTCTCTTTTTATGGCCCTTGCTTTGTTATCCATTTTGTCTGATACGAATATTGCTACCCCAGCTTTTTTTTCATGTCCGTTTGCTTGGAATACTCTTCTTGATCCGTTCATTTTCAGTCTCTGTAAATCTTTTGTTTTGAGGTGTGTTTCTTGTAGACAGCAAATATATGGGTCCTGTTTTCGTATCTATTCCGCTACCCTATGTCTTTTAATTGGAGCATTTAATCCATTTACATTTAAGGTTATTATTGACATGTATTTATTCATTTCCCTTTGTACCTGTGTTCCTCTCCCTCTCTTTTTTCCTTCTTTTTCTCAAAGCATTCCCTTTAGCATCTCTTGAAATGCTGGTTTGGTGGAGATGTATTCTTTTAGTCTTCCTTTGTCTGAGAAACTCCTTATTTCACCTTCCATTTTGAATGAGAGCCTTGTTGGGTAGCGTATTCTTGGTTGTGGGCCTTTTTTTTTCATTGCTTGAAATATTTTTGACCATTCCCTTCTGGCTTGTAGTGTTTCTGTCGAGAAATGAGTCAGTAGCCTTATCGGATCTCTTTTGTATGTTATTTGCTGTTTTTCTCTTGCTGCTTTTAGGATTCTCTCTTTGTCTTTGAATGTTGCCATTTTAATTATGATGTGCTTGGAGTGGGCCTTTTGGTATTCCTCTTCATTGGGACTCTCTGTGCTTCTTGGACTCACATGACTTTTTCTCTCATCAGGTTAGGAAAATTTTCTGTCATTACTTCTCCTATCAGTTTTTCTATCCCTTGTTCTTCTTCTTCTCCTTCTTTTATTCCTATGATCCGGATATTATTTTGTCTCATGTTGTCCTGTAATTCCCTTAGACTTTATTCATACTTTTTCAATCTTTTTTCATTTTGCTGTATTGTCTGGGAATTTTTTTCTACGTTGTCCTCTAACTCACTAATCCGATCCTCTGCTTCGTTTAGCCTGCTTTTGATTGATTCTATTGTGCTTTTCAGTTCAGAGATTGTATTCTTCATTTTTTCCTGGTTCTTATTAATAGTTTCTATGTCCTTTTTTATGCTGGTGTAGTTATCTGCAAGTTCCCTGTAATTTTCTTGGGACTACTGGTAACTTCCTTGGAGGTTGTCGTAGTTATTTTTGAGGTTGTCGAGTACATTGAGCTTCTTCACCACCATTGTTGTGAATTCCATGTCTGACATTTGGGCTATGTCTATTCCATCTACCTCTCTTTCTGGGGATTCCTCTTTTCCTTTCATTGGGAGGTTGTTTCTGCATCTTACCATGTTGGATTCTTCTTGTTTGTTTTTGTTTTTTGGATTTGCCTGCTTTGACTTCCCACCTTTGTGGTTTGAGATTCTTTATAGGAAATATGGGGGTTTTAGTGGTGCAGTCTCTTTGATCTCCTGAGCCTGATGTTCTCGGGATACCCTTTATGTTGTTTGTTTATGCTGTATGTTATATTTCAGATGCTCTTTGGTGGGACCTTCCCTCTGGCTAGTTGATTGAGAGTCACTCTGCCCACTTTGTCTTGAATTCTTTTGTGGAGATGCTGTTAAAAACATAAACACACATCCCAGGCAAGAAACCCACACCCTCAAAAATATCCCCCACCCTTTATCCCACTATCAGCAGCAAATGAGCCAGTATTAAAATAAATGTAGAGAGGTTAAGGCTGTTATACTATAGAAAGAATAGATAACAGTTGTTTTTAATGAAGAAAAAGATGATTTTTGAGAGAGGGGATGATAGAATAATGTTAGTAGCAAGTATTGTCGAGACTATGCAAGACAGTAAGTAATATTTACATTGTATGTTAATAATTAAAAAAAGAGATGGAAGAATGCAGGATATAGTAAGAAAGGGGAATTGTATAGTATTAGATTTATATAGTAGTTATATGCTATATATTTAGTGTGAAAGGGAGGCTAAACAAAACAGACAAGCAAACAAAAATTAAAGAGGAAGGATGAGAGGGAGAGATGGTATGAAACAAATTAAAGAGATAGTTTAAGAAAATTTAAAAAATAACAATTAAAATTAAAATTAAGAAATTAAAAAATAAAAATAAAATAAAATAAAAATAGAAATAAAAATTTTAAATAAGAAAGTTTTTACTCGGTTCAACCTTTGTGTGCAGTCTTTTTTTTCTGGATCCATACCTGGTCTATTGAGGCAGGTCAGAGGTTCCTGATCATGGTGGCAGCGGTGTGCACCTGTGTGCTGTGTTGGTTGCGCTAGCCTCGCACCCACTGGGTCTCGCGCCCACTGGGTCACGTGCCCGGGTGACACCCGCACAGTGTGGCTGGCGTGTTCCTTTGGGGCCTGCTGGAGCTGGCTAGGGTGCGCACAGTGGCCTGTGCACTAGCCTCCAGCCTGCTGAGCCATGCCCGGGAAGTTGGTTTTTCGCCCCTTGGGGCAGGGCCCTGGACACCTGCGCACAGAGAAAGTGGGTGTCTGTGAGTTGCGGCCTCCTGCTGTTCTTGTACCCGCTTGGGCAGGCACGAGTAGCGCCTGCGCAAGTGGCCTGTGCGTTGGTTTTCTGCCTATTGGGGCGGGCCAGGGATGTCTGCGCATGTTCTCATGCATGCCCAGTGGGTTGATTTTGCACCCGCTGGGGCGAGGCAGCAGGCACCTGAGCACCACAGAGGTGGGGGTTTGTGCTTGTCCGCTGGCGCGTTGATTTTATGCCTGTTGGGGTGGGCCCAAGGGGCACCTGGATATGGTTGCCAATGACTTGGTTGCGCGCCTGGGCCAGCGGACGAGGGCACCTCCCTGTGCGTGCTCGAGCAACCCAAGGGGAGGGTTGGGGAGTGGACAAGTGCACTTATGCGCCTGCGCTCCTCAAGAATCTCCTCTCACCCCCAAACTCTCCTCCCCTCTCCGCAGAATACAAGAGAAAAAATAAAGGAAAAACATGTTCTTACATACACAGAAGTACACTGTTTCTTGTCTCTCAGCTCCAGATGTCACCTGGCCCACTCCTGTCTCTGCCAGTGGGCAGAGATCCACTCTCCTCCTGACTCCCCTCTGGGGCAGCCTGTGGTCACAAAAAAGCCTTCGTGTACTTCCACCCACAGCTTTGGCAGCCACCCCAGTCAGGAATTCCATTTCGTCCACTTTTCCTCCGCTATCCTTACCAAACAGATCGTTCCCAAATGGTTTTCTCTGATCCAGCAGTGCCAACGCTTGACTCCTGCCAGTGTCCAGCTGCTCACTGAGATGTTCTGTCTGCAATCAGTCCAAACTACAGACGGGTCTCGGGAGCCAGAAAGCGCAGCCTCCCCTCACTCCTCCGCCATCTTCCTACTTCTGTCTGTGCCCACTTTTTAATTGGATTTTTTTGATGAATTGTATAAGTTCTTATACAATAAAATTTGGATATTAACCCCTATCAGACCCCCCAAAAAAGGAGAATTTATTTATTAAAAATTGCATATTTATTTTTACCTGTTTAAACTTCAGTCACCTTCAGAGTACTCCCCATCTGATGCACTACACCCATTGAGACATTTTTTCCACTACTCAAAACAGTTTTTGAATTCATTGGTTGTGATACCTTTTAGAGTTTTTCCTGTTTTTTGTTTCACCTCAACCACATAGGCCAAACATTTCCTTTTGAGGACTTTTTTTATCCAAGGGAACAAAAGAAAAGTCACTTGAGTTTTTTTATCCAGGGAAAGAAAAGAAAGTCAGTTGGGGCGAGATCAGGTGAATAGGGAAGGTGGGGCATGGGAGTCATGCCATTTTTGATCAAAAACTGCTGAACACTCACCTCAGTGTGGACTGGTGTAAATCACCCAACATGAAATGGGCAAACACCTTGAAAGAGTCTTGAAAAAAATTTGCTGAAGCCAAACCTAGTCTCTATCAACAATGCGAGCTGGTGAACTGATACAGATGGGTTCCTAGAACACCCACCTAATGGGGAAGCCTGTACTGCAAGGAGCCTGCCCTTCAGAAGATAATTTTGTTTTTATGGGCGTCCCCCCCTTGTAGCATTGGTAAGTATGTTCTCTCTCATTCAGAGGGTTGTCTTTTAATTTTGTGGATGGTTTCCTTTGCTGTGCAAAAACTTTTGAGTTTGATGTAGTCCCATTTGTTTATTTTTGTCCTTTGTTTTCCTTACTCAGGAGATATATCAGAAAAGCTATTGCTACAAGAAATGTTTGAGATTTTCCTGCCTTTGTTTCTTTGTAGAATATTTATGTTTTTTGAGTCTTACATTTAAGTGTTTAATATCTGTATTGAGTTAATCTTGTGTATGGTGTAAGAATGTGATCTAGTTATATTTTTTGTAAATATTTGTCCAATTTTCTCAACACCATTTATTGAATAGACTGTCTTTACCCCATTGTAGGTTCTTGCCTCCTCTGTTAAATTTTATTTTTACTTGAGGGCATAGTTATTCTTTTTTTTTAAAGTATATTTTATTGATTATATTGTTACAATAGTTCCAATTTTTTCCCCTTTGATCCCCTCCATCCAGCACCACCCTTCCCCCAGCAATACCCCCAAAGTCCATGCCCATGGGTCGTACATTCAAGCTCTCCCACTTCACCCTTTCATATATTCTTCTTCTTTTTTTAATAAATAAATGATTAATTATTTTAACAATAAAAAATATTAATCCCTCCCTCTCAGACTTAAGACCCTTTACAATCTTATAAAGGACAATGGGCGAAGGTCTCAAGCTCCTCTAGCTGCTTCAAGCTGGACATGGTCGTCGTCCTACCTACCCTTGGGGTCCAGAAATCCCTAATAAGAGTGGGGGTGTGGAAGGGAGGGTGGCCTTCCCACATGGGGAAGGATCGTGCAGACTCCAGGTCAGTTGGCTGTCCCCGGACAATGGCATGCTTGGTTTAACAGGCTGGCGTCCTTGTTGTATTCTGGGGGCAACAGATTTGGCAACAGGGTTAAAAGGCATCATTCAATCCATAACTACTAGATGCTCTGTCAAAAATTAATTGACCATAAGGGTGTGGGTTTATTTCTGGGTTCTCTGTTTGTTCCATTGATCTGTATGTCTCTTTATGCCAGTACCATGCATTGTAGTATAGTTTGACATCAGGTAGGATGTTTCCTCAACTTTGTTCTTTTTCCTTAAGATTGCTGGAACTATTCAGGGTCTATTTGTGGTTGCATATACATTTTTGGAATATTTGTTTCAGTTCTGTGAAATATGCCATTGGGATCTCAGTAGGAATTGTATTGAATCTATACATTGCTTTGTGTACTATGGAGATTTTAATGATATTCTTTCTTTCTGTGAACACAGTATGCGCTTCCACTTATTTGTATCTTCTTCAGTTTCTTTCTTCTGTCTTTTATAATTGTTCTGAGTATGTATCTTTTACCTTCTCGGTTACCTTTATTCCTAGGTATTTTTTGATGCAATTGCAAATGGGGTTGTTTCTTAATTTTCATTTCTGATAGTTTATTATTGGTATATAAAAATACAACTGATTTTTTGTATATTTACTTTGTATCCTGCTAGTTTACTGAATTCATATATCAGGTCTAGTAGTCTTTAGGTGGAATATTTAGGATACTCTGTATACAGTATGCCTTCTATTTCTTTTTTTTTTCTTGTCTGATTGCCATAGCTGGTAATTCCAGTGCTATGTAGAATAAGAGTGATGAAAACAGACATACCTGTCTTGCCCCTGATCTTAAGGGAAATGCTTTTAGTTTTTGCCCATAGAATATGATGTTGGCTAAGGGTTTGTCATACATGGCCTTTGTTTAGTTGAGATATGTACCCTCTGTTCCCACTTTGCTGAGAATTTTTATCATAATGTTTGCTAGATTTTATCAAATGCTTTTTCTGCATGTGATTTTTATATTTTATTTTGTTTGTGTGGCATATCATGTTTATTGATTTGTACAAACCTTGCATTCCCAGAATAAATCTCACTTGGTTGTGATGTGTGATTTTTTTCAAATGTATTGCTGGATCCAATTTGCTAATATTTTGTTCAGGATTTTATCATCTATGTTTATCAGGGATATTGTTTTATAAATTCTTTTGTAGTGTCTTTATCTGATTTAGGAGTTAGGATAATGCTGGCCTTATAAAATGAGCTTGAGAGCCTTCCCTCCTCTTGAATTTTTTGGAATAGCTTAGTTTGAGAAGAATAGGTGTTACTGCTTCTTTGAATATTTGACAAAATTCACCAGTGAAGCCATTTGATCTGGGACTTCTGTTTGTTGGGAGGTTTTTGTGTGTGTGTGTGTGTGTGTGTGTGTTTACTGCTTCAATTTCATTTGTTGTTATATGTCTATTCAGATTTTCTGACTCTTCCTAATTCAGTTTTGGAAGATTGTATTTTTCTAGGAATTTATATATTTTGTCCAGACTGTCCTATTTGTTGGCATATAGTTGTTCATAATATTTTCTTAAAATTCTTTTATATTTCTATGGTGTCATATATTAATTCTCCTCTTTCATTTCTAATTTTTTTTTATTTAGGTCCTCTCTTTTTCTTAATGAGTCTGGTAAAATATTTGTCAATCTTATTTATCTTTTTAAAGAACCAGCTCTTGAATTCATTGAACTTTTGTATTGTTTTTTAGTTTACTTTATTTCTGCTCTGATCTATATTATTTCCTTCTTTTATTCATTTTGGGCTTTATTTGTTGTTATTTTTTGCGTTCCTTTAAGTGTAATGTTAAATTGTTTATTTGGGCTTTTTCTGTTTTGTTTTGATTTTTTAGGTAGGCCTGTAATGCCATGAATTTCACTCTTATGACTGCTCTTGCTGCCCCACGTATTTTGGGTGGCTGTGTTCACATATTCATTTGTTTTGCCTTTTTTGTGGCGAGTTCTCCTGTTTTTTCATTTTGGGCATGTTTCTTTGTCTCCTCTTTTTGGCTGCCTTTTTATGTTTGTTTCTATGTATGAAATTGATCTGCTATGTCTCTACTCTTGGTAGGTTGGCCTGATGTAGGACGTGTCCTATGTGAATAGATTTGATTAACAGTGGAGGGTTTGATGGTGCATGATCTCTTAAGTGAAGCTATGCTCTTGTTAAGATTTAATCTTAACTCCAAGTGAGTTTAATTGAAATATTTAGTACCAAAAAAGATTGACAAGTCATGTGCTGAAGTGGTAGCAGTCCTTTGAGAGGTGAACAAGACCATTGGTCTTCCCAAGGTACTGAAGTGATGATGAGAGGCATCAAGTCCTTACAAGCCATTAATGTGAAAAGCAAAGTATATTAAAGCCGAATTTGCTGTTTTCTTAACATGATATGTTTATAGCAACTTAGAGATTAATAGCATGTTGGCCAAAATACTTCTGTGTTACACGTCAGAGCCTCACATATGAAACAGATGCTTTTGAATTTAACCTGTGATAATATATATTATCATTTCCTATTTATTGGATTTTCATGGAATCAATCAATAATCTACTTTTTTTCTTTTTGCTAAGAAATGGAACACTGTAATTTAATTATTTTCATTTCACTTTTTAATATGCACTTTAAATTAATAACAAAACAGGTCGTTAGACACATAGAAAATGGCTAGCTGGAATGACCCATAGTGCAATGCCGCTTCAGAATACAGATCAACTGACTCCTGTACATTTTCAATTTGCTAATTACTTCACAGAATTTGAAGTGTGTATCTCAGATTTAACTACACAGCTCTGTTTACTTTGCAGATAGTGTTGGCCAATTACCAAACTATTCTTAACAAAAACAACTGGTCATTAAGTAAACATGTTTAATCTTTCGGGGCCTCACTGCAATATCCAATAATGGTAACAGGTGAAAGTCACTTGCTCTTTTTCAACTCCCTTTCTTGCTCACAAAAGGATTGCTTAGATCTTGCCTGATTGTTTTTCAGTCTGTTGTACATATCTAATGTTTAGCGTGGGACTAATTGATGTATTATAATTCTAGCATATGAATTTTGTAGTAACCCAGGGAAAGTTATTTTTGATGTCCAGTTTATAAATTCTCTCTACATGCAAAGATAACAAGTACAATGTACCTATTTCAAGAGTTGTGAGAAATGTAAGTTTGTAAATGCAATATAAAACTTTCCCAAATCCAAACTATTATATAAATGTTTAATTATGTTAGCACTGATTTAAAAGCCCAATAGAGATCCATTAGTCTTGTGTTTGACCACCTATTACCCCTTATTTTGCTAGAAATTCCAGATAAATAGCAGTGCACATTGCTCTTAATTAAACATTTATACAATTAAGTGCCCCAGTACCGGTGTTTTTGATTCATGTCTGAATATTCTAGGGTCTAGGAACTTGTGGTTAAGTTTAATTTTCTTCAAAGATACTTCACATCTTACATTGGGACATTTCTTCAGGGCAATGTATGGTCACTTTTGAGAGTAATTTCAGCATAGTCACTGATATTCTAGGTAAGTTGCTTCCAGATGTTTATTTCATGCCCCACATATTTACTTTATAAATCAAGTTAAGAAACGAGATTTAGATAGTTTACTGTGCAGAGACAGGAGAGTTGGTGATGAGATTGGACCCTGGACTGCTGGGTGACAAAGAGGAGAGGGTCTCTGCTGAAGAGATGTGGAAGAATGAGCCAGCTTGAGGGCTGCATAGAACTGATCTTGCCAGGCTGGGAGTTTTTCCAGAGAAACAAACTGGATCTGCCCAGCTCACAGGTCTTTCCAGAGAAGGAACCTCTAGTGATGGCCATCTGAATTTGAATCTTTTTTTTTTTTTCCATATCTAAGGAAACCACCAAAGTCCATTTGAAATGAATTGATTTGTTTAATATTTAGTAATCAATTTACTGAATACTGTGAACCTTAAGGGTTTCCTACATGGTAAGGTGTGATGTTTTGTTCTCTAATCATTACTTTTGACATTTGATTTTCTCTTTTCTTCTCTGGTCACCAACATTCTAAACCAGTCTAGGCAGTTCACTGTCTCCCCGCCCTGGTCAGGCTTCAACCTGGGGCCAGGAGAAGAGAAGGAGCAACAGTTACTTTTCTACCATTGTTCTTCACTGTTATGTATCTGATTCTTCAGAACTGGGACTGGGGGAAAAAAGTTAAATAACAGGAGCAAAATTATTTTTACTTCACAGGTGCTATTATAGTGCATCCTTGATTTTGTTATTTCACCTGTGTGGTATGCCCCTAAATGTGGACCCTGTCATCAACCATGTATGAGTTCTTTAGGAGGTCACTTTCAGCCTTACTGTCTGATACAAGGTATCCACTAGCTGGACTCCCTGCTGCCCTACCCACTCATCACACTCCAGTCTCTTGCTGCTTAAGTTAGAAAGCCTGAAAGACAGCCTTCTTGGGTCCAGTTAAGGTGGCTCAAGGTCACCTGCTTTGATAGGGGGCCAATTGTCCCGTGGGAATGGGATGTATACTTGCCCTCCCAGTGCTGGGATGCCTGTCAGGTGATTTACTGAAGACTCCTCTCAACCATTTTATTTTCACTCTGAGCAGTTACAAATGGAAGATTAGTAAGTCCACTGTGTGAGTAGAAGCCAATAGAATAAAATGACAGTTTCCTAATCTCTGTAATGGGCTCTCCTCCAGAGATGCCATTACTTAGATTGAGAGAGGTGGATTCAATCCATGACATTCTCACCCATCACTCACTTCTCCAGGCAACCCTCAAATCCATCATCTTTTGCTTGAATACTTTGGGGGATGTGGAAGAGAGTTCTGCCAGCTGCTCTCAGAGGGTTCTGCAGAGGTTTGCTAAGCCGAATTTTAGAATATGGAGGCACTTAGCATCTGTTGCTTTCAACTTTGAAGCGTTAACCTTATTCAAGGAAAAAAGGAAAAGTTCTCTTTAGCTTCCAGTTGCATTTGGTATGAAGAGACTAAAGGAACCCACATGTTATGCCACTACTCACTATACCCCAAAGACAAAATTATTTTTCATGCCTAAACTGGATTTTAAACAAACAAACAAAAAAAAACAACTTTTCATCTGTTAATAAAATAGGGCGCTTCCAAATATTCCGTCTAGGTAAGGGTCAATGGAGAAAAAAGCAGCCCTCAAGGAACCCACACTGGCCTTTTGTGGTCCACCCAGCCCCAGCTCACCATCTCCAATCTCTACTTTCATTACATTGGGCTACAAGTAGCAAGTATAGGAACAGTGTATTATGTAGAAATGATTTTATGTTAAAAACTCAACTCTGCAATTTGCAGCTCATTACCCTTCAGTTTCAAATTTTCAGTTTAGCTAAAACAGTCTTATTTCACTGTGGTCTAATCCTTGCATGTGAAGTAGTAGGCTACATGGTTATGAGAGCTGCCATTTATTGAGCATTTAATGGTACTGAGTATGTTTTAAGTTCTGTTCTGTATTCACTAATTAAATGCTCCTATTGATCCTTTACTGTAGATATGGTAGCTATTCCCATTTTAAAGATTAGACAACTGAAACACAAAGAGGTTAGGATACTTTCCTAAGGTCACACAGCTTAGGAATGACAGATGTAGGAATTGATCCTAGGCAATCTGAGTCCAGAGCCTTCACTCTTAAATCTTTTTAGGTATTATTTTATTGAATCAAGAATAATTTCCCATTATTGCTATGTGTAATCATGATTATTTCTTCTTAAACTTTATTTTTAATTATAGTTGGCATACAGTATTATATTACTTTCAGGTGTACAACATAATGATTTACATTTATATATCTTACAAAATGATTAGCATAGTAAGTCTAGTCCATTTGGCACAATACATAGCTACTGAAATATTATTGGCTATATTCCTGTACTTTACATTTCCATTACTACTTTTATAACTGGCAGTTTGTACTTTTTAATTTTCTTTTTTTACCTATTACCTTACCCTTCTCCCCTCTGGCAACCATCAATTTGTTCTCCATAAGTTTGTTCATTTATTTTGTTTTGTAAATTTAACATATAAGTGAATTCATGGTTTTTTTTGTTCTTTCTCTGACTTACTTCACTTAGCATAATACTGGGTTTGTCCATCCATGTAGAATATGGCAGGATTTCAATATTTTTGGTTGAGTAATATTGCATTGTATATACAATGTCTGTCTGAAAAGAGTCCAGCCATTGTTAATATAACAAGAATGGGTTGTGGGACATTAATGTAACCTGGCAGCCAAGGAGAGTGGACTGGAATGTGCATGTGTGAACATGTGTACTGTGTGGCCGTCACATTCAGAATGACTGTGCAAAGCAGAGTAACAAATCTGCATCAAATTTTGGGTTAAGCTCAAACATTCCTTCACAGAAACTATTCAGATGACTCAGAAGGCCACAGCTATGGTTAACTAGTGATTGGCAGCTTCATCACAATGCACCTGCTCATGCATCACATCTTGTGCAGAGTATTTTGGCAAAATATCAAACCACCCAGGAAACTCAGCCCCACTACAGCCCAGATTTGGTGCCCTGTGACTTCTGGCTTTTCCAAAAACTAAAATCACCTTTGAAAGGAAAGAGATTTCAGATCATCAGTGAAATTCAGAAAAATATGACAGGGCAGCTAGCTGATGGTAATTGGGAGAACTGTGGGAGGTCCCAAGGAGCCTACTGTGAAGGGGACTGAGGCATCATTGTCCTCTGTACAATTTTCTTGTATCTGGTATCTTCTTCAGTGAATATCTGTATTTTTCACATTACATGGCTGGATACCTCCTGGACAGACCTCATATGTACCACTTCCTCTTTATGCATTCATCTATTAATGGAAACCTAAGTTGCTTCCATATCTTGGCTATTGAAATTAATTCTGCAGTGAATATGGGGTCGATTTATCTTTTCAAATTACAGTTTTAAATTTTATCAATAAATACCCAGAAGCGGGTAGGTATGTAATAATTACTATGTTATTAATTTTTTTGTTTTTCTCATCTTATTTTCTTGCTTTCTTCTGTTGCACATGGGTAACTTTCTACAGGGGTTTGT
Organism: Furipterus horrens; assembly: GCF_987537825.1. NCBI lineage: Eukaryota > Metazoa > Chordata > Mammalia > Chiroptera > Furipteridae > Furipterus > Furipterus horrens. The sequence goes on from NW_028327171.1 coordinate 89,328,028, forward strand.
TTAGATTCCTTGTTTCTTTATTTTTGTTGATATATTATAGGTTTTTAATTTGTGGTTACCAAGAGATTCATACCTACCACAGTATGTTCATAGACTATTTTAAGTTGTCACCTAAGTTCAAACATTCTAAGAACAATATACGTATTTTTGGTTATATATATTAAAGAAGATATAATATGTTTGATTTATAAGAGAGAGAGAGAAACATCTATTGGCTGCCTCCATACATGTCCTAACCAGGGTTTGAATGCACAACCTAGGTATGTGCCCCGATGAGGAATCAAACCTGCAACTTTTTGGTATATGGATTGATGCTCCAACCAAGCCACACTGGCCAGGGCAAGAACTATATATATATATTTTTTAAACTCATCTCATCACATTTATGTTTTTGTAATTATATTTTACATTGTTTGTATATTTCTTAATATTGTATTTACACATGTTGCTACTACTTTTTTCTTCTGACCTTCATACTAGCTTTATAATTGCTTGATCGATTACTTACACTAAGTGTTTGCCTTTACTGTTGTAATTTTTTAATGTTTTTTATTTTTATTTTTAATTTTGATCTTTTCTCTTCCACTTGAAGAATTTCCTTTAGTATTTCTTGTAATACCAATTTAATTTTGATGAACTCATTTAGCTTTTGCTTATCTGCAAAAATCTGTATATATCTTTCCATGATAATCTAAATGATACCCTTGCAGGATAGAATAATCTTGGGTGTAGGCTTTTCCCTTTCATCATTTTGAATGTATGGTTCTTTTTCTTCTGGCCTTCAGTTTCTGTTGAAAAATCAGCTGATAGTTTCATGGGGCCCCCTTGTACGTAACTAAGGTCTTTTGCCACTTTTAAGATCCTCTCTTTATCTTTAATTAGAGTATTTAAATTATAATATGTCTTGGTATGGACTTCCTGAAGGTCACTTTTTGGGGGGGACTCTGTGCTTCCTAGACTTGTAGGTCTATTACCTTTGCCAGGGTGGGGAAGTTTTCAGTTTTTTTTTTTTTTTAATAGGTTTTCTAGCTCTTTCTCTCTTCTCCTTTTGAGACACTTGTGATGATGTGTTGGCACTTTTGATGTTTCCTAGAAGTCTCATAAACATCCTCATTTTTTTATTTTTTGATGTTCTGATTGGGTGATTTCCACTTCTTTGTCTTCTAGATCAGTGATTGGTTCCTTTTTATATGTTTTCTGTCTCTTTGTTGAAATTCTCACTGAGTCATCTGTTTTTCTCTTGAGTTCATTGAGCATGTTTATAACCATTGTTTTAAATTCTTATTTGGTAGATTGCTTATCTCCACTTCATTTAGGTTGTTTTTGTTTGTTTTTGTTTTTAGCTGTATCTCTTTCATTAGGAATAGGTTTCTCTGTCTCTTCCTTTTGGCTGTCTTTCTGTGTTTGTTTCTATGTATTAGGTACATCTTCTATATCTCCTGGTCTTCAAAGATTTGCCTTATGTAGAATGTGTCCTATGGGGCACAGTGGCACAGCCCTTTCTGGGCACCAGGGCTGTGTGCCCCATGGGTGTCCTGGGCGGATTGTGTGTCCTCTCCTATTGTAGTTGGGCTGTGATTGCTGCAGGCATGTCCGTGGATGGTGTTGACCTCAGGCTGACTGGGTGGGAGAAACGGCCACTACTGCAGTGGACAAGCTGTAGGAGGGGCTGGCCCACAGAGCAGGAGTTGCTTGAGCAGGGCTCTGTGCCACCTCAGGCCACTGTCAGATGCGTGGCTTGTGGAGGTTCTCTGGTGGGCCTCTGGTCAGTCCAAGGATGGTCATGAGCTATGTTGGTTTAGTCTCTTTGGAGGGGCTTTGGTGCAGGCCATGGTGGGTCACCAGTTGTTTCAGGCTTGGGACCATCTGGTGGGGACTATGATGTAAGTGAACTCTGGCTGCCACTTGTGCCAGACCTATAGCTATTTGATTGAAGCTATGTAGTGACCTGAGGACAGGGCGTGTGGTTATTTGTTAAGAGCTTCAATGTGAACTGAGGCTGGTGTTGCTTATGCTGAATTTGGGGTTGCTTGATAGAAGCTACAAAGTGAGCCGTGTCTGGCTGCTCCTTGTGCCAAGCCTAAGGGCCTTGGTGAGACTTCAGCGTGAGCTGAGGCTGGCTGCCACTTGTGTTAAACCCAAAGTCATCTGGGAAAGACCTAGATGCACCCTGAGGCTGGTTACCACTCGTGTGGAGGGTCTGGAGCCCCTGGAAGTGGCTCTGGCCAGGGCAAGTAGGTTGGATGGGATGTCAGGAAAATGCCAGGGTGGGGCAAATGGTATTAGCCAGTTTAATGAGGAACTACATAGTTTGTGCCTGGCTTCCCTGGGTCAGCTAGGTGGGAGGAGAGCTTCATAAAGGAACAGTGGCACCCACCAGTGTTCTGTCCCCTGAGAAAGTTACTGATCACTGCCCATCCACCCTTGCCCTGAAGTTAGTCAGTTTGTTTCTTACCCATATGATCCAGGCACTTCTGGAACTGCTGCCTCTGTGCTGGAGCTTGGAGCAAGTGATTTTGTGCACAAATTAAGAACATCATCTCAATCTCTCACTGCCCTTCCACTCTCTAGTAATCCCTGCTGGTGTCCAAGGCCAGATGTTCCTGGGATTCCTCCTGCTGGCACAGACCCCTTGTTCCTCAGGGGGCACCTCTGCAGCTGAAATATCCCTCCCACTCATTTATAATCACTACACCATGGATATGGAACCTGCCCTGCCCATATCTCTACCCTCCTACCCATCCTGACATGGCTTCTTTATAACTTTAGTTATAGGAAATCTAATTAGTCTTCAGGTGGTACTCAGTGATGGTTGTTTAATTAATTGTCATTTTGGTGTGTTCATTGGAGGAGCTGAATTCAGGATCTACCTACTCGGCTGTCTTGACCAGGGCCTGCATTTTAAACCACTATTTCATTGCCATAGGAATTAGATATTAGATATCTAATTAGATATTAGAATTAGATATTTTTTAGCTTCTCAAATTACTAAAAAACAGGTTTGAACTTTACCAAAATAGATTTTGGTAAAAATCTCTTAGCTTTTACTTTGTGAATCTGATTTTATTAAATATTTTTTGCTCCTCATTCAAATAGTGAACAACATAACTAAGGCATCTGATGTAATCATATTAATGAATGGGCTTCTAGATCTTCTCGTCCATGAGTGCAAAAAGAAGAATCAAATAAAAGATGCTATTCCACATAGGTAGCCAGTGGCAGAGCTGATACCAGAACTCCAGACCGTTTCCACTACTTGCTATTTAAATGTGCCGTTTTTATTTATTTGAAATATTTTATTATGTACTATGTGCCAGGCTCAGCATTAGGAGCTTGGGACACAGACATAAATTAGACCTGCTTCATGTAGTAATGAAATTCGATCTAGTTGGAGCAATCTATGGAATGAATTGCAAAATCACATGTTAAGTGTTATGATATTGGTGCTGTGAAACATAAGATACCATGTGCAACTCAGCCTGTGAGATGATTCACAGAGCCAGTGCATGAGTTGGCTTTAAAGAGTTAGCCGGGCTGGAAAAGGGAAAGTAAGACTCAGAACCAACATGTGCGAAGACATAGAGCGCATATGGGCCATTGCAAGTGCAGCAGAAGCGGAGAGGGGCTGGGCTAGAAAGTAAGTATAAAGAGGAAGGCAGACAAGGAACTCCTTCCATAGAAAGCCATAAAGGGTTTTGGATCGAGGAGTAACATTGGATTTGAATTTCAGAAACTTCATTCTGTCTGTCACTAGAGTGATGGAGGTCAGTTAGAGGCTATTTAAAATTCTAGGGAGTCGTAATTCAGATACAAAAGATGGTAGTGGCAATAGGGAGGAAAAAGAAACAAAAGTGGTTAATTAAGAAGACTGCTCAAGTCTCCCTTGAAAAATCAGAAAGATAGACATTAAGAAGAGGCATGAGAATTAAATTTCTTCTGGCCTGTTGGCTGATTGTCATTTGTCATGGCACTTGTCATGGTTTCCTTCCCGTCATCATTGGTTTCATGTGGATTTTCCTTTGTTTCCCTAATTCCTCTGAGTATTTCATGGTTATTGCTATCTCTGACCTCCAGCAAGTGTATCCTCATCCTCCAGTTCCTAGGACATGAGTGGCTTGTGTTGTCCTTTACCTTCAGTACCAACATGCCCTCCCTAGTCTTTCTGTGTTCCTCAGACATCACTACTTCTTGCTTTTGCCTAAGTAACAGTATTTTTATTGTGTGCTGTTCCTAGTTAAAAAGCTTTACTTCTGGAGTCCTTAACAAAATTCGAGCTCCTCTTATAGGCTATTCAGCATTATCACTTGTCAAACGTCCCGACAGGAATGTACCAAGCCCTACTTTCCTTCCACAGTCCTAGAAGAGGCATGATTGTGGTTGAAAGGATTAAATGCTTTAATACTAAGTTCCTTGCATAGAGTAAGGCCCCAATAAAAGTGTTCTTAAAACACTTGGGATAAGCTCAGAATTCCATTACAATGTGATAAATTATGTACATTTATTAAATTGGAATTACTTGCTAATGTGTACCTCCTATTTGGTTTTATATTCTTTGAGGGTATAATTATATATTACTACTATGCATGGGACTTTGCATGTACCAGTTACCTTCCCAACATTCTGCTATGGTTCTTGATATAAAGTTATTCCTGTGGTTTTATCTCCATTGTTCTCTCCCCACTATACACTGGCCTGTAACAAATGACTAGAAAAATCACAAATTTAGAGAACAGATGCTACTGTTGATTAGGAATTATGAATAACATGATCTATCATCCTTCAGCCTTTCCCAGATATGTTATTGTTTATTGGGAAGCTTAATATAACTTTGATTTTCAGTTCTAAGACATGAGAGAGGTTTATATATGCAGATATCTTAAAATGATATGGGATAGGTACTTTGTATTGCCTTGTCCAGTTAGCTTTTAAATGTCTTTTGCTTAACATGAAAAAGAAAAATTACAACATAAAGTGCTCTGAAAGAAATGTTTGTTCATTTGAAAAGAAAATACGGACTCTGCATTTAGTTAACATTCATTTTATAAAATACCTTAAAAGAAGAGATAAAGTACTTGAGTTTACATAATAACCAGAATTGAAAAAGGATGAATAAAATATAAATTAATTGAACACATAACTATTTTGCCACATTAGACAGATTTTAAAAAGGCATTTAAAAAATAAAATAGTAATGGGAAAGAAAACCATTCACTCTATTGCTGTCTTTTTCTGGAAACTTTTCCTAGAAGCACTAAAATTCCAGGTTAACAGGGAGTACCTGTATTGTTGAAAACATACTGTAATTTGATTCCAAACCTGTCAGTTTAAGAGAAATAATTAAAAATTTTAACCAGGTTAGATAATTCAGTGCAAATTAAAGCTTCAAGTTGAAAATGCAAAAGGAAACAATGTCCAAACTGTAGCAAATACTTCTGGAACTAAAAAAGGAAAATTTCACATTATGAAGAAAACTTTGCAAGTGTTCTTGTGTGAAATGTTAGCAAATGGGCCCTTTGAAGTTGCAGTTGGGGTCTATTATTAAGACTATTTGCAATGTGAACAGGGAGAAATGGTTACAGAAGGGCTCAAGTTCATCTCTGAGGAAGGAAGTTCAAGTTCACCATGAGCACTGCTCTAATTCAATTCCAAAAATTTGGCCAGGATATTAGAGACATTGAGAATAAGTTTATGGAGAATAACTTACTTGGCTGTCATTGAGGATAAATACTTTTACCCCCAGAACATGTTGGGAGGTGGGGGAGGAGCAGGTTAATGCTGTTTTAAATATTAGGGGTCATATAGCATACTGGCTAAAAAATATATTATCAAGTCTTGAGAAATGGGAGGAACGTCTAACTTTTTGGATCACAGTGAAACCAAGTTGGGATCATTACCAACCATTAATGGGCAGTCATTTTTATAAATAAAAATACTTGGGCTTAATTATTTCCTCAGAAGTTTTTCTTGGAGTTTGATAAGTAATAGGTAGCAATGGGTTTTTCATGACAGTGTTTGATATAAAGTTTCCCTTTTTCCATTCCATTCTGTACAAGTTTTTCATTTATTATTTTTAATGATAAAACCAATGATTGCTATTGAGTAAAAGATGCAGAGATTTTGGTGGAGGCTGGTAAGTTTTTTTTGCAAAATAGATTTAATTTCTTTTTCAGGTCTAAATTTACTATTATTACCATCGGTCACTTCCTTTTTTCTAATTCCCACTTGAAATTTTCACAATTATTCAGAAATTGTTTGAATAAGAATGTACTATGTTCTAACATCTGTATTGTGCATCATTCGCTAATCTGTTAAGTCTGTCATAGTAATGTCATTACAATGAAGTCGCAACTTCTGGATTTTAGACTGTACCTACAATCAACAAATCATAAAAAAGCCAAAATACACAATGCTATTCCAATGTGACATCAGAAAATGATAAAACCGAAAAACCATGATGACATAACATGGAGTTCATAAAGCAATGGAAATTTGCCAATAATTTAAAAAAGTGTAAAAAAACTGCAGTCATATGCCCAACTCACAGGAAGAATAGCTAAGGCAAGTTAAAAATTTCTTTCCAGGGACATTAATCTGCTCGGAATCACCTGAAGAAATTAAAACACAAGCACAAACTATCTAGGCATGTGACTCCTCAAGTTTACCTCATATCTTGATAGCAAAACTATAAAGTGATGGCAGGTGTTACTTTGCAAAGGAATGCATTAGTTCTCCTCCCAGGTCAACCTGACCACTACACAGGTCTTGAACAGCATTATTTTCCACGGGATCTGTCACATGATTGGTCATGTCCTTTCAAGTCCTGAAGAGGCTCACCATCACATGTATGTTTTTACATCGCACTGTGTGTGAAGTTAAGGAGTGGAAGAAACATGTACAACCCTACGATTAGACTGCATTCAGAACATCTGTGGGTTCTGCTAGTTTACACAGACCTGGTTTTGTCTTATTTCTCTGCTAACTTCTCATTGGGAAAGAAAAAAGTAAAGCAGATTGCCTGAAAATTCTGAAGCTTTCGTGGAAACCTTCCAGGCTTTCTCCATCCGAGACTTTTACCATCAAAAGCGCAGATAAAGAACAAAATGTCATACCGAAATCAGTTTGCAACAATTTGTGCTTTGGAAACAGTGCTGAGCACATGATAGACGCACAATAAATATCTGTAGTTATTAAATTATTAACACAGTTTCTGAAGAACTAATCTCCGTTTTCCAAATAAGGCAAAACTAGATAAATTTCTTTCACCTGACTGGATGGAGCTATGGGAAGCAATGAATGAATCTACAAATTAAATATGAACTGTAATTTGATTGTGGAGAGACAGTTAGTAAGAAATTAAATAAAAGAAACATTGCCACAGTAGCACTAGCACTTAACAGTGCATCAAAGATTTAATGTTTCCACTGCAAAATGAACTGGTTTCTAAATCTGTTAGGTACCAGAGTGTAATCGCTCAAACAGGAAATGACCTTTATTCTAACTGGGAAAGGTATGACCATAGTTTTATCTGAAAATTATAAATACATTTCAGGGAGACCACCCTCTTACCGAGCAGCCTCACAGTAACACAGGCATTCCTACGAGGGACGTGCTATGTAACCTCCACGCGGCACTGTCATGCGCGGGTGTAGTTCTGCCGCATCTGCAGTGGTTGCTTTCTAATATTTCATGTTTTTATGGTCGTGACACCCCTGGGATGACCAAGGTGAGAACAGGGAAGATTCAAGGTCCCCAAACTTACATTAAAAAGGGAAGCTCCTCTATATTATATGAAAAAACCTTATAAAAGGCAGGTCACTGACAAAAAAATGCTTTATACATTCAGATTTTCCCCATCTCTCAACAACGATGGTTTCCAAAAAGAGACTCAGTAGTGAAGGCCACACACTTTTTTTTTTTTGCATTAGTTTGATACGTTGAAAATCAGAACCTTTAAAGCATCTTGCAAATGGGAGAGTTGAAAGTGGTGGGGCGGGGGTATGAGAAGAGAGATCCGAATGAGTGGCTGAGCCGTCGTGTGAGGGGGACGGCGAGGGCCGGTGGGAAATGTTACAGCAGACCTGACCACTCTGCAAAGGGTCCGTCAAGAACACAGTACAAGTATCAACAAAACAAAACTAAACACAAACTGCAAGTTTGCCAACTTGTAAACAAGGAAAAGCATTTCACAGATTTGAAGTTCAAGGGAAGTAAACGTCTTTAAATTATTTTTGTCAGTTCAACCCTGATTTAAAAGTATGGCTAGCAAACACAAGGAAGCCGCAGCCGTTGATGTCCTGAGCACACAGCCGTCTTCTGAGAAGCAGCGCTTTCAAGCCTCTCTCTTGACGCCACGTGAGGACGAGACATCTTCCTTCTTAAATTCTACCTCACTTCTCTGCTTTCCACACTCCTGGAATATGCACCGATTGCTTGACGTTTTGGTGTTGACAGTCCTGGCTGCTATAGATTCAGACGTGGGGAGACTGGAGGGGGGAAGGCAAATTCTCGGAGGATGCTGCGGGCCACTTCGACATTATTCTGGGCTATTTCTAAGGCTCTCTTCACCTCTTCAAAGGCATAACCCTCTCCCATTAGTTTTGCAATTTTTGCATCAACATTTTCCAATGCTGCCTCAGGCCCATGGGGTTTTCTGTGGTGAATTTCTGGTGCAGTCCTGCGGGGCCGTGGTTTAGGAGGTCTGGCTGGTGCTTGTGAACCATCTGTGTAGATTTTAAAGAGAAATATCATTTAAATGATGAGATAAAAGTAAAAACATAATAACATTAGTATGATCTCATTATCTTATATGAAAACCTATTTTTCATTATCTCTACAAATTTTTTTCCCCATTTTTATATACTATTAGAGGGTAGGTTAGTGTCCCCATTCTGAACTGAGGGGGACATTAGAAAACAGGTAGAATGTGTTGAAAATCTGCCTGAGGAATGAACACACATTTATTTCCAATTCCACATATTACTCTTCAAGCTTTATGAAGTTAAAGATACAGAAGAAAAAAATAAAAACTGTCTGAAAAAGATAGGCTTTCACTTTGGCAGTACAGCTCGCCCTTATTCACTGTAGCGGAGGACGTTTCTTGGGAAGTTTCTACATGAGACTCTGTTAAAAGCCCATAAACACACCTCACAGAACAGCCCCGCCAGGCCCTGCATCCCACCCATGTCCCAGCAGAACTACTGAGACACATGCTTTGCATGGTCTCTGCCTGTCTGATTTTTTCAAGTTAATAATACTATAAAGTGATGCCTTACTGATCCCAGGGAGGGAAATAAGAAAGGTAGATGCCTCGAGTCTACTGTTAGTCAATAGGTTGAGTGAAAATACTTTGCTCAAGTACTTTATATAGATTCCAATACAGGAAGTTTTGCTTGAGAAAAAGCTAAGCTACCTGAAACATTAGCAGAGGGCAACTGGGTTCCAGATCAGTTTCTCCAACTTAGATCAAATTACATTGGTGCTCATGAGTGTCAAATAACTTTATCAAGAGAAAAGGAAATCAATTATAGGCCACTACCCAATACAGGTATCACCAGAAAATGGGCTAGTAACTTGAGAAGGTACTTTTTCATGGATTTCCTTATATCTGTATTTAGTACTTTAATTCAGAAACCTAGATTTTTAAAAAGATTAAAATAAAAACTGTCAAATTTATGCCATGAAATACATTATGGATTTAACACTATGTAGACACGAACATTTATTTAATTTTTTTCATAGGCATACACAGATGCCTAATGATAAATCCAAGGGCACAGTTAAGTAAATGAGGAAGGTGAGGCTAGAAACCAAATACCTCCTGACTGTTGTCCCCATCCTGCCACTCCTGGTCTCTGTTGCCTTGCCAAATTCCCCCCATGGCTTCAGGAGATATTACAAATGGATATTTTCAATAATAATAAAATATGAATAATAGTTATCTGATACCTTATTTCATATTTTTCTAAATATATTTTTCTATGAGAAGATAACTTGTAAAATAATCCTCCTATTCACAATTCTAGCAATATCTATGTAGCATACATAAAATAAAAGCATCCAGGATGAAAATATATTGTTCCACACCAAATTGGATAATAGTCTTATTTTTAATTTTCTTATAATGCCCAGTTTGAAAAACAATATTATAGTAGATAAAGCTTATTAAATCATTCTCATCTACAAGAACACATTAATTTATATTTCTTGCTAAGTCTGTATTGTTTCTTGCTGTAACTAAACCACTCAAATTATTATGGTCTACTAAATTGCATTTTTACTGAGTTTTGAGGTTCCATTTATTTTTCTATTAAGTTTTTCCATAATGGCATGCAGAGATGAACAATAAATTATATACTCTGCTTCTAATCATTTCCAAAAAAACTATTAGAAATTCTAGCAAGCCTTCCTTTAATCAGTTACCACAGAATTTGTACACTGAAATCTCGTCTGTTCTGATGAACTGAGAAAAGTCCTACAAAAATCAAGTCTAAATTCCTTGTATTCTGCTGGTAATTTTCTAAGATTTTTCTTTCCTAATATTGTTATTTTATTTCTGTCCAAAGTATGGAGGACGCATGAATGTGAAGCATCTGTGAAAAGAACAGCTATGTATATATACTACTCAGGTGGAAGGGCACTGTGGCAGCCAGAGACGCATGAAATAGGGTAACTGGGAATGAAGTCTTAATTAAGATTTAGAACTTTTAGATTTAATAAACATATGTACAATATCTTTGATCTTGGTAGAGGACACTAAAAAAGATGGCACCTATTAAAAACCCCAAGAAACATATTCACTCTGTGAGGCTGCTGTGATGAATACTGGCCAAATGCAATGGAATTTAGATGACTAATTTCATTTAAGAAAAAGCTATTTGCTTGGAAAAATAAGTGGCAAACATAATTTAGGGAACCTAAATTAGCAAGGGAAAACACACACACACACCACGATTAAATCAAATTTCTAGTTAGAGTAGTGAAGGTATTTCTCTCATTCTGGCATTGGCATTTTTTTTGGTACACAAAATGTATTTGAAATATCAAATAGAGAAAATAATGCAAACAACCTCTGGAAAGAATCATGACAGATTTTAAAGGCATTTTAATAAAAATAAAACCTTCCTAAAGCAAAGATTTTTTTCAATAGATGGAATTCCCTTTTAAATCCAAAACTCATAGATCCCAACTCATTTAATCCTAGTCCTCAGGCCCTAACTAAAAATCTACTTCCCCTGAACAGTGCTGACATCTCTTCAGAATCTTACAAGTGCTCAGAGGTTGAACTGTATCATGTATTAGAGCCCACATATGGAAGTAAAATGGAATGTGTTGCAACATTTTGTCACCTGTTGTTTATAAATTTCTACTTATTAAATATTTATTCAATTTTGAATATCTTAATTTTGTTTCACTGTTTTGGTTAGATGCATCTCAATTTGGCCACTAAGATTTTGAGTGACTTTAAGCAATTTACTTGTATAATTCTCCCTTTCCAAATCTACTCTTGCATCTACATTTTTGGAGTTATTATTTATCCCTTTTCAGTTAGGTAGTATGTGAATTAATTAATGTAATATTCATTATATGTGCTGAGGAGACCATTAAAAAGAAAGGACAATGAATTCACACTTATAATGACTAATGCTATACTGAAAAGAGCAATTACTGTATTTTAAGAGAATGTCAGAGAGGCGTGGACAGACTAAAAACATGGAATTTGTTGTGAATGCATAATTCTACAGGAAGCTTTTATGCCAGATCTTAACAAGCAAAATCTGTTATAACCTGAATAGTGGAAGCTGTTTTTAAAAAAAGAGGCAGACCATTTCCATGCCGATCATTAGAGCAAATCTCTTAAAACTAATCCCTCTTTCAACACATTTCTTCTCAAAACTCCTAAATAGCCCTCACAGGCCCCTGTTTGTATTTTTCTTCACAATGTCTAACAGTAAGAGACACCAGGTCCTTATTCACTTTGGAATGTATGATATATGGGTGATAGAAGGAAGCAATGAAGCAGAAGATAAAACTATCTCATAGTTCCCAAGTTACTCTATTGAAGTTTTGGAGTACATGCCTATGGGTTTTTACCAGCTCTATGGGAATTTCTGTACCTGTATAAATGTCACCCTTAAAAACAGGTATTGGAAGGGCATGTGTTTATTATTCTAGTGCTGTTGTCAATGCTCAAGATATTTTTAATCTCCTATGAATAATGGCAACACTATCAAAATAAGTGCAAGGGTATGTGGATTTAAATAGTACCTTTTCCTAGAGCACCAATTTTACTCAAGGATGTGAGATTATTAATATTTTTTAACATAGAAACGAATACAGATATACCAAGGGATAAAATGCAAAATTTTGCCAATATTTTTGAGACTAGAGACTTTGAAGCAATTTCCTACATGTGATTGTCCACGATTAGTTACAGCTTTAGTCCCTGTGTTAACTATTTGGTGTGGAGCAAGATTTGAGAAGCACTGATTTAGGGGTAAATTTTGATTCAATTTTCATTTTCTGAACCTACTAAAGAGCAAAGAGACATAGAAAAAAGTCCTAGATGGCATGGGAATTAGTCTGAAGACAACATGATTAGAATAATCCCGTCAATGATTACGGTATATAATACAGTTTAAATGAGAACACTGTCAACTCCAACAGGGCAAAAATTGATCCTTGAGGGGCAAAAACTGATCTTAGATCCGATAAGGGTTAGTGGCTTCCAAAAAGCCACAGTGCATAGAAATATGTAGTAAACCTGTGGTAATAAACTCACTGTTGTGGAGGAGGGCAGGACTGAATAGGGGGAAAAAAAGGTCTAAAAGGCCTTTCGGTGGACTATTATTTAAAAAAAAAGGTTAGAGAGACACGGCTGTACATCTGTATCTATAAGAGAGTATGGTACTTCTAACTCAGCGGCTACCAACTATTTTACCACAGGAGGCCCTTATATTTTCCTTCATTATCTAAACTTTGGTATTTTTTTTTTTTAGTCCATGTTTTCAAAGATGTGTCTAATAAGTAAATGTTATCATTAATGAGTACATTTCTATTATGTTAAGTTTTATTTAGCAATAACTACAACACTAAGTTTCTGTATTTTTTAGACAGAAGCCATTTAATGTGTTAGTTTTCTTGCATAAAAAGTGTCCATGCTCTTCAAAGCAATCTGTAGATTCAACACAATTCATATTAAGATTCCAATGACATATTTCACAGAAAACAAATATTTCAAAAATTTATATGGAACCACAAAAGACCCCGCATAGCTATAGCAATTTTGAGAAGGAAGAACAAAGTTGGAGGAATCATGCTGCCTGATATCAAAATATGCTACAGGGCCACAGTAATCAAAACAGCATGGTACTGGCTTAAAAGCAGACACATAGATCAATGGAACAGAATAGAGAGTCCAGAAATAAACTCACCCCTTTATAGTCAATTAATATTTGATAGAGGAAGCAAGCACATACAATGGGTTAATGATTGTTCATTCATTAAATGGTGTTAGGAAAATTGTACATATAAGTGCAGAAAAAAACAGCCTCAGATTTCCTCTGCTGTTTACAGGTCTGAGCTGCTTAAGGATCGAAGTTGGGAAAATATTGATTATGGAAATATACAAAGCATAGAAAACACAGTGAGTGGCTTCCTAAGGTCAGGTGAAAAACGATCAGAACCCAGGTACTGCAATCCCTAATGTGATTTTACAATTCTAATACCCTCTTCCATCTCTTTGTCATCACTGCTGTTCCTTTGCTACTATCTTTATTGGGTCGTCTCATTGGGCATCTCCAACCTCACTATAACAATCACTGTTGTATGCATGTAACAGTTAAGTTTTTTATTTTTCAATTACAGTTGACATACAATAGTTTTAGTTTCAGGTGTAAAACAGTGATCAACATTGATATAACTCATGAAGTGATCACCCTGATAAATATAGTACCCACCCAACACCACAGTGTATTTCTTCTGCTGTACCTTACATCTCTGTGTTGAATACCTTTGCTTTTATCACCCAGCTTCCCAACCACCTCTCATCTGAAAACTGTACATTTGTTCTCTGTATCTATGAGTTTGTTTCTGTTTCATTTGTTCCTTTGTTTTTTAGGTTCCATGTATGAAATGATACCATATGGCATTTGTCTTTCTCCATATGAGTTATTTCACTTAGCATAATATCCTTGGGTCCATCCATGTTGTTGCAAAAGGCAAGATTTCATTCTTTTTTATGGTCGAGTAATATTCCATCGTAACACACACACACACACACACACACACAAACACACACAATCTTTATCCATTCTTCCATCAATGGACATTTAGGTTCCTTCCATATCTTAACTATTGTAAATAATCCTGCAATGAACATAGTGTTTTTGATTTCTTCAGATAAATACCCAGAAGTGGAAATACTGGGTCATATGTTGGTTCCATTTAAAATTTTTAGGGAATCTCCTTAACGATTTTCCATAGAGAATCTACCAATTTACAATCATGCCAACAGTGCACAAGGGTTCCCTTTTTTCACACCCTCACCCCTTTGTTGATTTATTGATGACAGCCATTCTGACAGGTATGAGGTGATATCTCATTGCAGTTTTAATGGACATTTCCCCAGTGATTTGTGATGGTGAGCATTTCATATGTCTATTGACCATCTGTATGTCCTCTTTGGAGAAATGTCTATTCAGGTCCTCTGCCCATTTTTTAATCAGTGTTTGTTCTTTTGGAGTTAACTTGTATGATTCCTTATGTACTTAGGATATTAACTTCTTACCAGAAGTATCATTGGTGAATATCTTTTCCCATTCAGTAGGTTGTCTATTTGTTTTGTTGATGGATTCCTTTGCCATGAAGAAATTTAATTTGATGGAATCCCATTTGTTTATTTTGTTTCCCTTGCCAGACAATACATATCAAAACATATATATTACTAAAAGCAATGTCACAGAGTTTACTGCCTATGTTTTCCTCTAGGCTTTTTATGATTTCAGGTCTCCCATTTAACTTTTAATCCATTTTGAGTTTATTCTTAAATAATGGTGTGAAAAAGTGATCATTTCATTTTTTTTGCATGTATCGGTCCAGTTTGCCCAACATCATTTATTGAAGAGACTCTACCCTATTGAATATATTCTCACCTTCTTTATTTCTGAGTTATTTTGTTTCATGAATTGATATATTTGTTTTTATGCCAGTACAATGCTGTTTGATTATTATGGCCTTGTAGTATAGTTTGATATTAGGTAGCGTGATTCCTCCAACTTTGTTCTTATTTCTCAAGATTGCCTTGACCTTTAGGGGTCCTTTGTGGTTCCATTTAAATGTTATTCTAGTTCTGTGAAAAATGCCACTGGTATTTCGATAGGGATTGCATTGAATCTGTGGTTTCTTTGTCTAAATGGACACTTTAATGATGTTGATTCCTCCTATCCATGAGTGTAGTAGGTACATGCTTCCATTCATTTGCATCTTCTTCAGTCCCTTCAGCAGTTTCAATTTCTTTTCCAACTACAAATTTACTTACTTTGTTAATTTTTTAAATTTTTCTTCTACTATAGTTGTCCCAATTTTCCCCCGATTGCTCTCCCCTGTCCTGTCCACCCACTGCTCCCACAGTCAATCCCCACACTCCTGACCCTCTCCAAGGGTCATTTATACATGTTCCTTGACTAGACTCTTCTGCTGCTTTCCCCTCTATACTCTGCCCCCTGTAATCACTGTCAGTCTTTTCCTTGTTTCCATGCTTCCGGTTCAATTTTGCTCATTTATATGTTTCTTGTTCATTAGGTTTCTCTTATAGGTGAGATCATATGGTATTTGTCTGTTGCCACCTGACTTGTTTCATTAAGCATAAATTTATTCTTAGGTATTTTGTTCTTTATGATAAAATTATAAATGGAATTGTTTTCTTAATTTCTCTGACAACTCATTATTAGAGTCTAAACATGAAATACATTTTAGAACATTCATTTTGTTTCCTGCTTCTTTACTGAATCATTTTTAGTCCCAATAGTTTTTTGGTGGAATCTTTAGGGTTCTCTATATAGAGTATCATTTCACCTGAAAATAATGACTGTTTTACTTCTTTTCCGATTTAAAGGCCTTTTTTTTCTTTTACTTGTCTGACTGCTGCATCAAGGAATTTCAATGTTATGTTGAATAAAAGTGGAGAAAGTGAGCATCCTAATCTTATTAGTGGTCTTAGCAAAAAAGCTTTCAGCTTTTCACAGTTGAGTATGATGTTAGCTGTTCCTTCATTGTATATGACCTGTATTATGTTGAAGTATGTTACTTCTATCCCCATTTTTCTTAAGAGTTATTATAAAAGATATTGGATATTGTCAGATAGTTTTTTTCTACACCTGCTAATATCATCATATGATTTTGTTCATGTGGTGTATCATACTAAGTCATTGAGGATATAAAACCAACCTTGTATGCCTATTAGAAATTCTACCTGATCATGCTGTGTTATCTTTTTAATGTATCGCTGAATTTGATTTACTAATATTCTATTGAGAATTTTTCATCTATGTTCATCAGGGATATTGGCCTATGATTTTATTTTATTTTAGTGTCTTTATCTGGTTTTGTTATCAGGTTAATGCTGGGGTAGTAAAATGAGTTTGGGAGCCTTCCCTCCTCTTCACTTATTTGGAATAGTTTGAGAAGAGTTGGTACTAAATCTTTTTGAAAATTTGGTAAAATTCATCAGTGAAGCCATCTGGTCCAAATGTTTGCTGTGAGATTTTTTGATTACTGATTTGATTTTGTTAGTAGTTACCAGTTTGCTCAGATTTTCTGTTTTTGCCTAATTCAGCCCTGGAAGATTTTGTTTCTGGAATTTATCCATTTCTTCCAGATTCTTCAATTTTTTTGAATATAATTCTTTGTAATATCTTCTTAAAATCCTTTGTATTTCTGTGATGCCTGTTGTCACTTCTTTCATTCTTAATTTCACTTGTTTGCCTTCTCTTTTTATCTTGGTGACCCTGGTTAAAGGTTTATCAATTTTGCTTACGCTTTCAAAGAACCAGTTCTTGATTTTATGGATATTTGTATGTTTTTAAAAAGACTATTTAGTTTGTTTATGCTCTGATACTATTTCCTTCCTTCTACTCATTTTGGGCTTTATTCTTCCTTTTCTACCTCCTTTAGGTGTAAGGTTAGATGGTTTGAGATTTGTCATGTTTCTTGAGATATGCCTGTATTGCTATAAATTTCCCCCTTAGAAATGCTTTGGCTGTGCTCCCTATGGTGTTGTTATTTATCTCCAGATATTTGATTTCTTCCTTAATCTCCTTGTTAACCCAGTTATTGTTTAGTAGCATATTATTTATCCTCCACATGTTTGTGTGTTTTTCAGTTTTCTTCTTGTACTTGATTCATAGTTTTGCACCATTTGCAGTAGAAGATGCTTCACTGGATTTCAGTCTTTTTCAATTCATTGAGACTTGTTTTACGGCCTAACATGAGGTCTATCCTGGACAATGTTCTATGTGCATTGAAAATAATGTATCTTTTTATGTTTTTGGATGAAGTGTCCTAAAAATATCCATTAAGCCCTCTGGTATGATATCTCATTTAAGCCCACTGTTTCCTTCTAGCTTTTCTGTCTGGATTATTTATCCACTGATGTTAATGGGATGTTTAAGCCCCCTACTACTGCTGTATTAGAGTTGCTCTCTCCTATCATCATGTTCCTTGTATTTACTTGATTAGTTGCAACTACACTATATGTGTAGATATTCACAAGGGTTATACCTTCCTGTTGAATTGTTCCCTTTATCATTATGGAATGCCCTTTCTGTCTCTTATTACAGCCCTTGTTTTAAAGGTTATGTTGTCTAATAGAAGTATTGCTATCCCAGTATTTTTTTCCAATTGCACAAAATATCTCTTTCCATCCCTTTCCTTTCAGTGTGTGTGTGTTTCAGTCTGAAGTAGGTCCTTTGTGGGCAGCATACATACAGGTCTTGTTATATCCATTCATCTACTCTGTGTCTTCTGGAGCATTTAGTCCATTTACATTTAAAATAATTATTGATAGTTATGTAGTTATTGCTATTTTACTATTTTCTGTTGTTTTTGTAGTTTTCTCTGTTCATTTCTCATTCTCTTGCTTTCCTCTCTTGTATGTTGATGACTAATTTCTATAGTGTTGTGCTTGAATTCCTTTATCTTTATTTCTTGCATATCTCTTAGATTTTTGGTTTGTGGTTCCTATGTGCTTCATTTATACTAAGCTATGTTTATAGAAATATATTTTCAGTTGATGGTTGCTTAAGTGTGAAGACATTCTAAAATCACTATCATGTTTATTCATCCATACATGTTTATATTTTGTCACTATTTTTACTTTTTTTTGTGCTTGTATTTGTGTGCATCCCTTAATTTATTTGCACATAATTTTCCTACTTTTGTCATTTACGTTTGTACTAGCTTTATATTTGGTTGATCTACTGTTTTTACTAGGTTAGAAATTACAAGGTGGGACTTTGTCAGGAACAGTTTTTTCTTTCCTATATTTTATATATAATTTTCTACTTAAATAACTCACTTTAACATTTCTTATAATAATAGATTAGTGATGATAAATTCCTTCAGCATTTTCTTGTCAGGGAAACTACTTATCTCCCCATCTATTCTAAATTACAGCCTTGCTGGATAGAGTAATCTTTGTTGTAGGCCTCTGCTCTTTCGTACTTTGAATATTTCATGCCACTCTCTTCTGGCCTGCAGAGTTTCTGTTGACAAATCAGCTTTTAATCTTGCTGCTTTCCTCTTGCTACTTTTATGATTCTTTGTCTTTAACTCTTGGCATTTTAATGATGATGTATCTGTGGACCTCTTTGGGGTTCTCTGCACATCTTGAATTTGTACATCAATTTCCTTAACTAGGTTAGGGAAATTTTTGGTCACTATGTCTTCAAATAGATTTTCAGTTCTCTGTCTCTCTCATTCTGGCACCCCTATGATATGACTGTTGGTAGGTTTAAGCTTGTCCCAGAAGTCCCTTAAATGCCTCACTTTTTAAAATTCTTACTTAAAAATTTATTTATTTATTTATTTTTAGAGCGAGGAGAAGGGAGGGAGAAAGGGAGAGAAACGTTGGTGTGCAAGAGAACTATCAATCAGTTACCTCTTACTCTCCCTTAACTGGGGGCCTGGTCTGCAACCCAGGCATGTGTCCTGACCAGGAATTGAATTGCGGACGTTTCAGTGTGTAGCACAACGCCCAACCCACTGAGCCACACCAGTCAGGGCTCTTTCTTTTTCTTTCCGCTGTTCTGACTGGGTGTTTTTCACTAACTTTTCTTCTACATGGCTGATTTCATCTTCTACTTCATCTAATCTTCATTTCAGTTATTGCATTCTTCATTCTGAGTGGTGCTTTACTGTTTCTATCATCTTGTTGAGGTTCTCCCTAAGTTTACCTGCATGTGCAATTTTTTAAATCAATTTCGTCTAAGCTACTGGTGGAATAATTACATTAACTTTGCTAAAAAAAAAAAATGAGTGCATAGGTTACTGATAAAAGATGAAACTGATTCAAACCCTACCACACTGATCTTACTAACTGTGAAGATCTTGGTTAAATTACTAAACTTTGTTGTATTGTACTTTCTTCCATACATTGACATTAATGTACTTATTTCAGATTGGCTGTGAGGAATAAAATTATGTCTTAAGCTATATTATATGATAAACTACTTAACATTAATATATAATAAAATATGATAAGTAGCTATATAAATTGTTACATATTGTAACTATATATAATCTACGTTTATATTTAAAATACTTAGCATAATATTTGGCCCATAGTATGTGATCAGCAAATTTTAAATATAATTATTTTGTACAATTTGAGACATAACTCTAAACTTATTTAACAATTAAGTGATAACACTTGGGATGGACATCAAGATTTTTAGACTAAAGATTTTCTCAACTATATCTGAGAGTAAAATGACAAAAATAACATAAATTTAACTGATTTAAAGCATAAAAGAAATCTCAAATATTGGGTTGGCAAAAAAATCCATAAAATAAGACATATTTTTCATTTTCACCAATAACATTATTGATGTGGGCATTTTGAGTATGCCGGCTATTCCCCGCTCTTGGCTCTATTGAGTAGAGGCCAGCGGTGCTGCTAAATGTCTTCCAATGCGTAAGACAGCCCCACAGCAGAGAATTATTTGGCCAAAATGTCAACAGTACCAAGAAACTTCCCAAACCACTTCTGACACATTTGATCAGTCACAGCACCCTCTCCATACACTGCACAAATCTTTTTTTTGCATTTCAATTGTTTTTACTTTTCTTGAAATAATAAAGCATTATACACTGAAAATATATATTTTCTTCCATCTTTAATAATAACAAAAATTCACCAATTTTGGTAGTTTTTTAAAAAATTTTTCATGCACACCGATATGATAGCTGTCACAACACAGTCTAACAAAACTGTTTAGAATGAAGTTAAAGACAACTAAGCACTACTAGAGCCATTCTATGGAAAAAAAACAAACAAATTTTTGGCCAGCCCCATACATTATCATTAAGACTCTGTTATTCTAAATTGGATCAATTAATACTGGATCTCAATTACACCATAAACTTGAATTGCTGCCACTAAGATATACTAATTTTACATGGAGATGTTTTAATATGCAGTTTTCACTAAATTACAAACAGATAAAAAATCTTCACATATACTGTAGTAGATAATTATGATAGTTAAGGTTATTGTTATATAATTTTTTAATGGTTATTAAAGATCATCATTATTATATTTATAAGAAAAAAATACTTCAGCTTCTGTGGTAAGGGAAAAAAACAGGTAATCCAACTATGTAAACTATAACACTGCAATTTTCTTGTTGCAACACACAAAAAAATCTTAAATATATAATTTATCTTAAAACATCACTACACAATTCCAACTTTTCCAAAGGAGATCTTAATGAAGATAAGTATAGAATATTTGGTCTGGATATAAAATTTATTCACACTCATTACTTTTTCTTTAAGCTAGTAAAGGAAAAGCAGTATTGGAGTTAATTGCTTTTATAACAAAACCTCCTTAATTTTGTCTGTGCATTTGGCAATAAAATCTTTTAGCACTTACAAATACACTTCATATAAGTTATGTGCTGAAATCACTCCGTTATTTTCAAGTGTTGCCTTGAACTGCCTTCTAAATACTAACAAAATGAAAAATTTCAAGAGCTAATGCTGCACTTTGTCAGCACAAATACATCATCATTATGACTTTGTTGTTCTACTTACTTTGGATTCCCTAGGTTTTTAAAGAATGGTATTCAAACTATAGCTAATTATAACAAGAGAAAAGCAAACTAAAATGTGTAAAAACTCAAACATCGCTAATAATAGGCATGAACACCATGTGAATAATATATCCATGTGGAAAAAAAAGATTATGAGTGCAAAAAGAAAACCAAGTTTGCCACTTATACAGGCTGGTTAAATCCACTTCTTTCTGATTAACTATCAATTGTTACATCTGACATACTTTAATCCTCTCCCCCCAAATTTTTAGAAAATTGTCTTAAACATTTGGAAGATTCTTTGTATATGCAAATATACAGATACATGTACACATCCTTTTTAGATAAGTGGATAAGGAAAATATCTTAAAATAACATTATATTTTAGAATTATTTATAAACAGTCTTTGCATAGAAATCTTATACATGAGTAAGTCACAATCACTCATGTAGATCACCACAAAGACAAGAGAAATTGAATTATAAGGTGTAGCGATTATATCAGAATCCTCAATGGTCATTCTAAAGGGCCTCAGTAAAAGCACATTACTGAAAAATAAGAGTATTAGAGTCTTAAAGGAACAGACCACCCAGTCTCAAATTTTTGATGGGTGCTCTGCTGGAGTAAAATTAACAAGTGGACAGCTTTGTAGCCGTGTGAGCAAATATCTTGTTGGAAAAAGTACATTATTTTATGTGGTTTGACCTTGTTTATAAAGAGAGTTCAGGGAGTATGTTGAAATATTTGATGTTAGAGCTAGCTGAAGCTCTCGGAGTAATAATCAGAACCAATTATCACTCAGGCACAAACCAGTTCAGTCTTCTGGTAAATGCTACTTGGGGATATTTCAAGAGGTTTGTGACTCAAGGTTTATCCTTAAAATTTCTAGAGTAACGCTAATTGGAATTCCCACCAACTGAAATCATACATGTGAGGGCGTTCCCCTGGGCTCTACAACACTCACATATTGTAGAACCAACTGTAATGGAGCTATGAAAATAGAGCATTTTGGTCCCAACTCTTCCCATAACTTGAGTATATGTTTCTTTTCATCCGGAGTTGGTGGTACTGAGTATGTTATTTTAAATCAGTCATGGTACTCTCCTTGAAGTTATATTTTAATATCATTTTCATAAGGGATTTGCTTCCTTCTTTTACTTAGAGGCTATCAGATATTGTCTGTCTCCCTCTCTTTTTGACTCACATTTTTTCATCAATCTGGAAATCTACTCTTGACTCAAGCTACAATGTTTCAATGGTTATCCACGGACATATCTGAGATCCTGGAAAGACCAGAAGTAAATTGGTAAGAGAGCACTGACCAAAATTTGAGAAGGCTAATAAAGTTTTCTATGATCTCCTGAGTTTTATTCAAGTGTTAAAACTTATAAAATTACAGAAGCACTTCTACATCTCCCATGCATGTTATAAAGTATATAAGAATGACTGTATTGATATTCTCAAAATCAGCCATTACTTAATTTGATTCAAAACTTAGAAAACATATGGCTATCACTAATAAGAAATCTTCTGTGAACTGAGGTTTGAGTTGTAGAACAAAAATCTTGAAAAAGAATAAAATTCTAATAGGAAAAATTCCCAATGTTTACAATTATGAGCTAAAAATATTCATATTGCTCAAAAATATAGCTTATGAGTATGGCTTGTATTTACTAAAATGGCATATCCTTATGGTGTATCCTTCTACTTAATGGCTGGTAGTGGAGCAGTGCATGGTAGCCCTAAATAAGCTATGAAAAGTATAATTTGGTGCTGATATGAATTCTAAAGAGATTTCTTCCTTTACTGGAGAAATAAGAGAATGCGGCATTACAATGTATATACACATTTATCTCTCTTCGCATATCTGGAAAGGCAAAATAAAAGAGAGTGAATAGATTTTGTATTAGAGAACATACTTTACTGATTAAAGATAATATTAAGGCTTGATTTTTTCTTATCCATGAGATAACTTTATAGGCATTCCTCTTAAAGTACAAGCTTTATAAGCAACTTGCAAAGGTGATAAAAATCACCTTTTTAGGCTGGCAGCACTCATTAAATTATATAATGAATAAAAAGGTACCCAAACAAAGCACTATATAAACGGAAGGTAGTGTTATCACTGCCACTAGCACTCACCTGAAGATGAAGGAAGCTGATCGTAATCCTGTGATGCTCTGTTGGATTTGACATTGTCACCTGGCAATCTCCTTGCTGGAGGCAAAGGAACTTGGCCACTTGCTGGATCAAAAAAAGGATCTTAAAAATAAAGATAATTTTCAATTTAGAATGACTTCCTCTGCTGGTTGACTAAAGAAAAAAATACTAGAAATTGTCTATAATGATCCTAGTTTTAGAAAATAATTTAGAAAACTAATTTCATGACATATTAACAACTGTTTAATTTACCAGAATATTTTCTTTTTATCACTTGCTCAAATATGATTTCCCTATTTATTCCTAGATAATAAAGACTACCAATTTTATATTGTATTTTTCAGATCTTAATTAAAAATTGTTGCTAAAACTGCTTTTAATTTTTATTTTCTGTCCCAATCTTTCCTGTACAATGAATAGAAACTGTTGTAAAAGTAAAAAGAAAAAAAACAAAAAAAAGGAGGGGAGGGGCAGGTGATTTTTGCCTATAAGAGTATTTGAAATCAGTTAATCTCTCTAAGTAGTAACCGGAGTTAATCTAAATAGTAGCAGGCAGTCTGTGAAATGGACCTTACATTTGTGATTTGTGAGGATAGATGAATTTATGTGAAATCTTCTGTACATGTAAAGTGCTTTTTAAAACAACACTAGACTATGTATCCTATGTTAAAAATTATTTGTTATTCCCTGGCTAGCGTGGCCAGTGGATTGAGCACCAAAGGATGGCAGGTTCAATTCCCAGTGAGGACACATGCCGGGGTTGCACGCCAGGTCCCCAGTTGGGGGTGCATGAGAGGCAACCACACACTGATGTTTTTCTCCCTCCCTTTCTCTCCCCCTTTCCTCTCTCTAACAATAAATAAATAAATAAAATCTTTTAAAAAACTGTTTGTTGTAATTGGCTCATTGAACACTAAAATCAATTGTTAAAAGTTGTACTATCAGTAAGGTTTAAACATAAGAGTAAAATATGTTTTGTTTTGTTTTTTTACTACCTTGGCAGTGCGAGAGGGGGCATCTAAAATAGTGAAAAACATAAATTATAGACAAATTAAAATTATACTACTTCTAGTGATATTAACTGGAAATAAAGTCAGAAAAAGAGATTTTGTCAATGCTACTATATCAAATTGTTAGGATTATAAACTTAACTGGTTTAAAATTAGTAGTATGTGTGTTTAAATCCACAGAACTGATTCCTCTTCTGAGTGGATGAACTTGACTTCTGCAGCATTTGGTTCACTGATCATTTATTTTGCCACCACTTCCATCTCAGCCTCCTAGGTTTCCTTTCTCATGTTGCTTACTTTCATACCTGCCAGGCTCTGCAGAGGCGTGGCAAGGTCTTTTGAGGTTAGGGACCTCATCTTATTCAGATTGTTTGAATTTAATCTCCTAACACAAACATAGTACCAAGAACACTGCCTGGCAAATAGCCTGGATTTCATAAATATTTACTTTTAACTACAAAAATTAAATGCCAACAGATTGATTTTTCATACATTCAAAAATCAAACCTATGAATTTCTCTGAAAAATCCATAAAATTTGAATTGCTAATATTAGGCTAAAACTGTAAATATTAAATAGCTAATTGTACCTAATTATATTTCATTGTTTTAGCTTCCATTTGAATTTCTCACTCAGAATATGTAAGAGTTTGATTACTTAGGGAGGTAATGCATGCTGATTTATACCAATTTTCACTAGATAATGCAAAGCAAGAATTGAAATCATTGATTACTTTTGCTCCTATTTGAGTACAATAATTATCCCCAGATTTGCTGGAGACTTTTTGACTTAAGCAAGGCTACTTAACTTGCTTTCATTAATTTCAAAATTAAAATGAATCTTAGATTTTGAGTTTTCAATATTTGAAGAGTCAGTGGTTCAGCCTCATTAATTTTGCTGAAACACTTTAGGAAGATAAATCAAATTCCATGAAACAAGAGTTAATCTTTGATTAGGAAGAGTAACCAAAGGAACCAAATATGGTAATTTCTGCATAAATTTAGTAATTTCCTAAGGGTTTAGATTTATTCAATAAAATTTACTTTCAGTTCTTCTGCAATCTAAAAGATAAACGATAATCTTTTACGATACATATACTTGTAAAATTTCCTTAGGGGTAATAATGTCATATATACTTATGTTATTTCTACTCATCTATTTATTTAAGGCTAAACATTAGATTCTAGATACATTGCAGAGTCATAAATAGAATACAAAACTTACAGTTGTATGATATTGTTCCATTAAACTACTTCACTTAAAAAGTCACTAGGTACACTAAAAATATTACTGTAAATAATAAAAATATTTACAGTTCAGTTCTGAATCACTACCATATTCTGTCATGCTAAGTTTGCTACTTGTCAGGCACTGAGTAAACTGGGCTTTTACAGTAAGTTGTGCAGTTGGAAGCATTGTGCTTTAATGGGAAAAGATACACAACGCAATTACTACAGAGAATACAATAATTAACTGTCTCCTGATAAGGAAAACTGGAAAAGCAATAAAGTAGTTAAAAATAACTCTCAAATACTAATTACAGTAAACGTTTATATCCGTATTTAGGATCAGAACATACAAATTGAAAGCAGCACAGCCAATAAATGTTTGAGAAATGAATGAATAAACATGATGGGATTAATCTAGTCTAAAAAGCAAAGTGATTTACAGTATGTAATGCTAAATTTAAATTTTAATACTTAAAGATTATAAAAAACTAAGGATACACTAGAAGGAAAAGGTTTGCTCATTGTAAAAGAAGTGGGAAAGACTTCTGGTAAACACTGTGCTTGACTCCTCCTACAGCCACATCAAATTTATAACTAAATTATGCAACAGCCATCACTGAGGACCACCCGAAATCTAGTTGAGGTCCTGTAACTAAGGCTACAAAGAAGCTGTGCAGAGACTGGTAGGAGGGATGGAGGCTGGAACCCGCACACTCTACACCCACGTTGTGGCAACTGAGAACAAGGAGGCCTACCTCAGCAGCAGAGGTGTCCTGGAAGAGCAAGGGGTCCCAGCCCCACACCAAGCTCCCTAAACCAGTGCTCCAGTGCCAGGAGGAGGAGTCCAAGAACATCTGGCTGTAAAACCTAGTAGGGATTGAATCTGAGAGATGGGGAGGCTACTGGAGACCAGATGCTACAGGCCTTAAAGGGCTCAAGCACATACTCATTGCTCTGGGCTCCAGTGCAGAGGCAGCAGCTCAGAGTGATGTATGAGGAGAAACTAAATTGACTGGCTTGAGGGCCAGCGCTGGAAGAGCAGAGGTCAAACAACTCTCTCCAGGGACGCAAGTTTGGCAGGTACTACTATATTTTTGTTGTGCGCTCCCCTCACCCAGCAGTCCAGGCCCAGGTGGGTGTCACATCTGAGATCCTTATTAACCTAACACTATTTGCCTCACCCTGGTGATTTCCTGAGACCCTGCCTCATCCTACTAGCATGCCTGACCGAATCTCTTCCAATGGCTCCTCCACACAAGCAGCCTGTGTCGGCTCATGCTTCAGACTTGCCGAAAAAGGTCCATAAAATGCACACACACAGTAAGTATCTGGCTTTGGTGTGTCTGGTACCTCCCACTAAGCGACCTTAAGATTGGCATGATCAGTGACCAGACTCAACTTGGCAATGTAACTGCCATCAGGTTCCCCCAAGCCTGGCATAAGAAACATCCAGTCTTGGCTTGGGATGTGGCCTCAACTAAGTGGCCACACACATGGCACAAGTGGCAGCAGCTGGCCTCAACTCACACCGTGGTGCTCACCAAAGGGTTCCTAGTCTGACACTAGAGGCTGGCTGCCAGCCTTGGTGCATAACATAGCCCCTCTCAAGAACCTCTAAGCCCAGCACAAGGAGAAACCAACCACGTGTGATTACTTTGCAGCTCCTACTAGGCAGCCCCAAGCTGGGAACAAGCAGCAGAGGAACTTGACCTGCACTGTAACCCCATTTAAGAGGCTCCATAACAGACATACTTGATGGCCAACATCAGATGACACCAGAGCCCCACCTAACCAGCTTCCCAAATGACAAACCTGAAAAGTAGACTTGGCTGGCATTAGAGCCCCACCAAAGTAATTCCTGCTCTGTGCAGCCAGCCCCAGAACAACAACTCACCTGCTACAGTCACAGCCAGCCCTTAGACCCCATCAACCAGGAGGTCCAACTGACCCACTGACATAGACACAGAAGTCAAGGCTCAACTACAATAGGAAGGCACACACAAACCACGTAAAGGACATCTCTGGAGCACTCTCCAGCTCACGTGACCAGGGAGACTGAGTCACTGGGCCCCACAGGATATCTACAGAAAGCCACAGTGCATGGCAAAATCAAATACAAAACACAGTTTGTTCTCGGGAATCTTCAGTATCTTCTGTGTTAGCAAGCTGCAGCCTCAGTGATAGTAATTCCTCCAACCCTGATAGCTCTTTTCAGTACAAGGATAAACTGTACAGTTCTGCATCTCAGGCTCTACAGGCCTATATTGATGACTAGGAGAGAAGCAACTCTATCTAACAAGTAGAAACAAATACAGGCAGTCAGCCAAGATGAGGAGACAATGGAAGAAGTCTTAAATAGAAGAATAGGACAAAACTATAGAAAAGAACTAAATGAAATGGAGACAAGCACTATGCCAGATGTAAAGTTCAAAACACTGGTTATAAGGATGCTCAATTAACATAGGTCAGGGATAGAAGAACTCAGTGAGAACTTCAGCAATGAAGTAGGAAGGGTAAAAATGGGATAGAAAACATAAAAAGAATGAGTAAGAAAAGTGAAGAATATAATAACTAAAATGAAATATATATAAGATGGGATCAACAACAGATTGGATGAAGCAGAGGATAAAACCTGCCATCTGGAAGACAAGGTAATGAAAAATAACCCAGTCAAAGCAGCAAAAAGAAAACAGAATTTTAAAAAATGAGGATGGCTTAAGGGACCTCTGTAACATTAATTGTAACAACATTTGAATCAAAGGAGTACTCGAAAAAAAGAGCAAGGGATTTAAAACCTGTTTGAAGAAATAATGATCAAGTTTACCTAATCTAACAAGGAAATACAGCATCTCAAACATGAACCCAAAGAGGCCAACACCAAGAAACATCATAATTCAAGTGCCAAAGGTTAAAAACACAGAATCTTAAAAGCAGCAAGAGAATTTTAAAAGTATTTAGTTACATAAAAAGGGGCTCCCATTAGATAATTAGCTGATTTTCCAACAGAAACTTTGCAGGCCAGAAGAGAATGTCATGAAATATTAAAAATGGTGAAGAGCAAACACCTACAAACAAGACTGCTCTACCCAGCAAGGCTTTCATCCAGAATTGAGGGAGCAATAACTAGTTCCCAAGACAAAAAAAAAAAAAAAAAAAAAAAAAGCTAAAAGAGTTACAAGAAATGTTAAGGGACTTCTTTAAGTAGGAAAAAAAGATAAAAAATACAGGAAAGAAAAAATTCTCACAACAAAGAAAAACACTTAGGAAAAGCTGTGAATCAACCAACTATAAAGCTTGTGCAAACATTAGACGGCAAAGGTAGGAAGATCATATGTAATTACAACAATAAATTAAGGGATACACATAAACACACAAAGAAAGTAAAAAATGACAAAATTTAAGCATGTGGAGATTAGTTAAAATTATAGTGATTTAAGTATGCATTCAAACTTAAGCAACCATCAACTTAAAATAGATTGCTATAAACATAGCTTGGTATGTATGAAGCACATGGAAAACCAAACCAAAAATCTACAAAAAAGATACAGGAAATAAAGAGAAGGAATCCAAACACAACATTACAGAAAGTCATCAAAATATAAGAGAAAAGCCAGAGAATAAGAAAGGAACAGAGAAAACTACAAAAACAATAGAAAACAATAAAATAGCAATAACTATATAACTATCAATAATTAAATGTAACTGGACTACATGCTCCAATCAAAAGACAAAGGCTGGGTGAATGATTAGTATAACAAGACCTGTACATACAGGCCTACAAGGGCCTTACTCCAGATTGAAAGACAGACTGAAAGTAAAGGGGTGGAAAGAGATATTTCATGCAATTGGAAACAAAAAAAAGTTGGGGTAGCAATACTTCAGTCAGACAAAATAACTAAGATTTTTAAATTTTTATTTATTTTTTAGGGAAACGAGAAGGGAGAAAGAAAGAGAGGGAGAGAAACATCAATGTGTGAGAGATACATCTATCAGATACCTCTTGCACACCTCCAACTGGAGACCTGGCCTGCAACCCAGGCATGTGCCCAGACTGAGAACTGAACCAGTGACCTTTTGGTTTGTAGGCTGGTGCTCATTCCACTGAGCCAACCAGCCAGGGCACAAAATAAACTTTAAAACTAGGGCTGCAATAAGAGACAAAAAAAAGCATCCCATAATGATAAAAAGCAAGACAACAAGAAGGTATACCTCTCACGAACATCTACGCATGTAATGCAATTGCAACTAATAAACTAAATATAAGGAACATAAAAGGAGACATTAACAGTAATATGGTAATAGTAGGGGACTTGAACATCCCATTGACATCAATGGATAGATTATCCAGACAGAAAACCTACAAGGAAACAGTGAGTTTAAATAAGTCATCATACCAGAGGACTTAATGCTTTTAGGACACTCCACCCCGAAGCATAAGAAGACACATTCTTTTCAAGTGCATGTAGAACACTGTCCAGGATAGACTTCATGTTAGGCCACAAAACAAGTCTCGATAAATTGAAAAAAGCTTAAGTCCAATGAAGCATCTTCTACTGCAATGGTACAAAGCTAGGAATCAACTATAAGAAGAAAACTGAAAAGCACACAAACATATGGAAGATAAATAACATGTTACTGAACATTAGATTAAGAAAGAAATCAAAAGATACAGCCAAAGCAGTTCTAAGGGGCAAATTTATAGCAATACAGGCCTACCTCAAGAAACATGACAAATCTCAAATAAACCATCTAACCTTACACCTAAAGAAGGATAAACAAAGCCCAAAGTGAATAGAAGGAAGGAAATAACAAAGATCAGAGCAGATATTATCAAAATACTATAAAAGCAACTAAAGAGGTTCTTTTAAAAAATGAATAAAAATGATAAACCTTTAACCAAACTCATTATGAAAAAAAGAGAGAATACTCAAATAAATAAAATCACAATGGAAAAGAGGAGGTGACAATAGACACCATAGAAATACAAAGGATTATAAGAAAATACTATGAATAATTCTATTCCAATAAATTGGACAATGTGGAAGAAGCTAACAAGTTCCTAGAAACATACAATACTCCAATACAGAATCAAGAAGACAGAAAATCTATGTGGACTGATTTCTACTAACAAAATCAAATCAATAACCTAAAAACTCCCTACAATCAAAAAACCTACACCAACTTGTTGGTTTTACAGGTGGATTTTCCAAACTTCCAAAAAAAAAAACCCACTTTAATACCTATCCTTCTCAAGATATTACAAAGTGCTGAAGAGAAACAAAGACTCCCAAACTCATTTACAAAGCCAGAATTACCCTGATACCAAAGCCAGACAAAAACACTTAGAAAAAAGAAAATTATAGGCCAATATCCCAGATAAACATAGATGAAAAACTTCAACAAAATATTAGCTAACTAAATTCAGCATTATGCTAAAAAATTTATACACTGTGATCAGGTGGGATTTATTCCTGGGATTCAAGGTGGTTCATATTCACAAGTCGATTAACATGATATACCACATAAATAAAATGAAGGATAACATTTGTAAGGTCATATTGATACATGGAGAAAAAGCACTTGAGAAAAATCCAGCCTGGCTGCTGTGGCAAGGTGGATTGAGCGTCAGCCTGCGAGCCAACTGTCACTGGTCCAATTCCCAGTCAGGGCACATGACTAGGTTGCACGTCAGATCCCCAGTTGGGGGCGCAGGTGAGAGGCAACCACACAGTGATGTTTCTCTCCCTCTCTTTCTCCTTTCTCTAAAAATAAATAAATAAATAAGCAAACAAATTAATTAATTTAAAAAAAATGTTAAAAAAAAATCCAACATCCTTTCTTGACAAAAATCTCTCAGCAAAGTGGGGATAAAGCAAACATACTTCCATATAAATAAGGCCAGATGTAATGAACACACACCTAACATCATACTCAGTGAGAAAAGCTGAAAGGTTTCTAAGACCAGGAAGAAGATAAGAATGCCCACTTTCAACACTTTTATTAGATGTCCTAGCCACAGCCATCAGACCAAAAAAAAAAAAAAAAAAAAGTGGCATCTGAAGAAGTAAAACTGTTATTATTTCCAGTTGACATGATACTCTATACAGAGAACCCTACAGATTCCACTAAAAAATTATAAGAATAAATTGAGTAAAATAGTAAGATTCAAAATTAATATTCAGAAATTGGTTGTACTTTCATACACCAATAACAAACTATCAGAAAGAGAAATTAAGAAAATAATCCTATTTATAATTACATCAAAATGAATGAAATACCTAAGAATAAATTTAGCTAAAGAAGTAAAAGACCTGTTCTCAGAAAAGTATAAGGCATTGAAGAATGCAGTTGCAGAAAACACAAATAAATGAAAGCATATACTATGTTCATAGAATGAATATCATTCAAATGTCCACACTACCCAAAGCAATGTATAGACTCAATACAATCTCTATGAAAATACTAATGGCATTTTTCACAGAACTAGAAAAAAAAGTCCTAAAATTTATATGAAATTACAAGAGATCATGAATAGTCAAAGCAATTCTGAGAAAGAGAACAAAGTTGAAGATATTATGCTACCTGATATCAGTTTATATACCACAAGGCTATATAATCAAAACATCACGGTACTGGCATGAAAACAGGCACAGATCAATGAAACAGAGAATAAAGAGCCCAGGAATAAACCCATGCCTTTATAGTCAAATAATCTACGACAAAAGAGGAAAATACATACAATGGGGTAAAGACCGTTTATTCAATAAATAGTACTGGGAAAACTAGACAGATATATGCAAACAAATGAAACTAGACCAGTTTCTTACACCATGTGTACATAAGAATAAACTCAAAATGGATTAAAGCCTTAAATATAGACCCCAAAGCACAAAACTCTTAGAAGAAAACATAAGCAATAAAGTCTGACATTGCTCTTAGCAATATTTTTTGGATATGTCTCCTCAGGCAAGGGAAAGAAAAGAAAAACAAATGGGTCTACATCAAACTGAAAAGCTTCTGTACAGGGAAGGAAACCATCAACAAAATGAAAAGACAACTTAATGAATGGCAATACATATTCACCAACAATGCATTGGTTAAGAGCCAAAATATATAAGGAACTCATATAACTTAACAACAACAAAAAAAAAGGTTTAAAAATGGGCCAAAGACCTGGAAGGAATCTAATCCTTCTTTCACAAATACTGTAATTTAAGATAGCACTAATAAATACTCAAGGTCATCTCTTTTCTTGGTTAAACATCCTTGGTTCCCCTAACCTATGGTTTGGTTTGAGTTCCCTTTACTATCCAGGCTGCCCACTTCTAGGAATACCCCCACCCAGTGATTTCTTAAAACTGCGCAAGTGTCAGAATCATCAGGAAGATAAACAAAGATTACTGGGTCTTACTACCAGAGTTCCTGGTTTAGTAAATCCTGGGTGTATCCTATGAATGTGCATTTTAAATTATTATTTTTTAAATCCTCACCTGAGGATATGTTTATTGATTTTTTAGAGAGAGAGTAAGGGGGAGAGAGAGAGAGAAAAATGTCAATATGAGAGAGAAACAATCAGTTGCCTCCCATTATGTGCCCTGATGGGGATGGAACCTGCAACCTCTTGTACAGAAGACTCCAAACAACTGAGCCACTTGGACAGGCCTGATTTTGCATGTTAAAGACATCTGCAGGTGACGCTGATGCTGTTGGTTTGAGGACCAGGATTTTAGCTCTAGCCACTCAAACTTTCAACACCTGAACAAGGGGTCTCCACGCCCCTGAGCACTTGGAGGACCTCACCTCACTCCTCTGATTTGAACTCTGTGAGTACCCCCTTCACACAGCATAAGCTCCCTTGGTAGCCACATCATGATAGTGCTTTATAAAGGTCACAGTCAATAAGTATCCTTAAATACTTTTCAGTACTTTTACAAATGATCCATATTTCTCTGTATTTTATTTTACTTAGGCAATTGCATTTCTGGATCCAAGAGGAAAACTTTCATTTATCTCTAATCAAGTCAATTTTGCTAGCTTTTAAATTTGAATTGTGACTTTAAAATTGGATACGGGCTTCAAAAGGGATTCCAGTTTTGACAAATAGTGAAAGAAAGCTTCAATAATAGCACCACAGACACTGTATTTTGCGCACTGCACAAAGACATGCAGTTATGGGAATGCACAGACATAAATACAGCCTGGGCTTTGTTCCCAGAGCACTGGCCTTGGCTCAAATTAGAGGGAGGGGTGCCTATTTCAATCCACCAGCATAAAAGAAGTGCCTTTTTATAATTCAGAGAAAAGTACATACAGGCTAGCAGTAGTCCTGGGCTTGGAGACTAGATGTGTTAAACTGTTTTTGAGAACTCTTCTGGTTTTGTTAGGATATGACTGGCCTGTCCAAGTAGATGACTCATGTACAGCAGGGCATTACTATTTTGCCAAGAGAAATCTTGCAAAAAGGGTTAAAATAGAAAATAGATATAAGGAGCCACAGAGCTGTGTCCCTGCTTCACTTCCTGCCTTCAATCCTACAGGAGCCCTAAGGCTCCTTTGCAGAAACACAGGACTGCAGTTTGTGGATCATTACTGTAGAGCAGTCACTGGGCCGCAGGCTGGGAAGGTGGACCTGACCCAGTGTGCAGCACACTGAGTGCTTTAATAGCGAGAGGCAGGTGTGATTAGGTATTTCACACAACACCAAGAGAAAATCCAACCTTTGTCTTTAATTGGAGATGATTTCCTGAACCAAGCCTTACTGAGAGTAGCCAGAAAAGATTTATCATTACACTGGACTAAAATTTTACACATTAAACAATAGTAAAAACAATAGCTGTAAAATGCTTGTACAGTCTCTTTAAATTGAGCATTAACCCCCCGCCCCCTTTTTTTCTAAATCTATTGTTAACCAATCCAAATCGAGGAGGCACATGTTCAGACACAGATCACAATAGCAACAGTTAATATGCAAATGAGTATTTTTTTCCTGATATTCTGACTCAAGGAGTGGATGGTTCATCAAGTCTCTTTATTTCTACTCTGCACTTGAGTTTTAAAAAAAGGCATGTATTAATATTTCCTTAAAGACAATAATTTGAGTAGATACATTGAGACATTAAAAATAAAAGAAGTAACAAAACAGTAAAGGTATTCCAGAAAAACTTATCTATGCTATAATAATGTAATATACCAAAATGTTATCTTTATGAACAAAATTATGCCCCTGAGATATATGTAGTAAAGTTTTTAACACTTACTAGAAAAAAGAATTACTGCACTTAGAATTGTAGACAGAGCCTAAATTTTGTCCCCATCACGATTAGCACAATCACAGGGCCCTTCCGGTTCTCAGGAACACCTTTGTAACATAGGGTGTTATTTGGACTGAGTGCTCTCTACAAGCGACATTTCTAAATTCTATTATTCCTCATTGCTTTCTCCATTTTTGTAATCCTTTTGCATTTAAACCAAGCAACTGAGAAGCAAAACTGCCCAATTGCTATTTTCCTCACTCAGTTTTTTTTCTGCTAGGGAGACAGAAACCAATGAATTACATCATATCTGACAGTATGATCTGAGAAATGTTTTTGCCTTAAATGAAAAGTTTTCCTTGGCTTTTCTCTCCTACCTGAAGGAAGAAGGAAAAGGTCCTGTCCTGAGGACGGTCGGCTACCAGAGCCAGGAGGTTTCGAATGTTCAATGAGGCTATGCCTTGCAGGAGGTGGGGGAGGTGGGAGGGACGGGGGCAGGCCATCAAAAGCATCTTCACCTGCATTTAAAGAAAGGTCAGTATCAACAGCAGAACTTCATTAGTCACAACACAGCATCAGCCCGAAGAAATGAGTGCTTTTCTCTTGCTGCTTATAAAGAACTTGAGCTGCAGAATCTATCCAGCTGTTCAACAACTTTGATAATGGAAACTATGTTTGGAGAGCAGCAAACACACATGTGTGTGCAAACTTTTTCTGTCCCTCAGGTCTTTCTATGAAAAAGTATTGCAGGTTATAAAACATCTTATTATTCATGTGTAAACTTTATAATATCAAGACACTAGGATTTTGAACTAAAAATTATGTCACACATTCAAAACAGAATTCTTGGTGTAACAGCCTCTAATTAGAAAATCACACTATGCACAAAAAATTCAATGCCACAGAATAGATCTTTTAAAGTTTAGTCCACTGGATTTTAATTATGGAAGCTAATATTCCATATATTTCATTGTCAAAATATACAGAAAATGCACCTACAGTAGAAGAACATGATACTTTTCTAATTACAAGATATCTCTAAAGAGGAACAGTTAAATACAGAGCTACCTTTTGTGTTCCCAAAGCTCGTTACTTCACCTGCCTATTTCCCAGCTTTAGTAAGTATAGAACATTGTGGCATGCTTTTGTCTGTTCCTCCCCTGCCACATATACTATTCTACTCATGTGTTCCCTTAGATTGATTCTTTAAAAAAATAAAGAGTTGCAGTGTCTGCATCTTTATATGCAATCTTTGTGAATGAAACAGGGTATAATAAACACCTACATGTTCCAGTAATAAAAATTCACATGTATATTAACTTACTGACAAACATAAAGGTATACTTAAAAGAAAATAGTTTACCATTCATCCAGTTTGCCTTGTAAAAAATACTGAAAATAATTTCTCTAATGACATAAATATTTTTCTACCTTAAAATATATGAAGGTATAAAAAAAGTATTTCTGTTTTCATTCTAACCTTCAGCTATCTGCTAACTTATCTTATTCTTTCAAATCCTTTTTCAGCCCCTAAATGTCAGGCACCATGCTAGGCACATACATAATGTGAAGATCAATATCATCCTGACCCAAAGAGCTTAGATTCCACATGGAGAATCTCAGAGAAGTTCACAAATGATTCAGTATGTAAGTCGCATAAGTCCCATAGAGAGAGATATTCATTTTAAGAGGGAAAACAAATTAAGAAAGTAGCATTCAGCAAGGTGTTACCAAGACCAGGAAGGTCTGGGATATCAGTGGCTCGAAAGTATTTATTCATCAAACATGAGGATGGTGTCTTCTAGACAGAGTAAATAGTATGAATAAAGCATGAGACATACATGAGGGAGGTGGAGTTAAAAAGACAGGTGGGAACATTTTTCTGCATTGTCCAGTATGGCATCACCACCCACATGTGGCTATGTAGTTTATTTTTTTCTTTGAAAACTTGTTTTATTATATTGCATAATCAGTGATTAAACATTCTGTGATATGAAATACAAGAATGAATAAGAACATTACGCTTGCCATGTGGGAGCTTACTGTCCAGTCCAGAAGATGATCAGATGTCATCCCAAACGGATAACACATATTATTATCCTTTCAGTTTTACCACCATTCATGCGAATCTATAAATCCCTTACATCACCACAGAAAATTCTAGGTACTGAAGACTTGGGTAACAGGTTAAAATTCAGTGTATAGGAAGAAGGGAGAAAAACAGTAGGTAAAGAAGGAAGTTAGGAGGCTCTCATAATTTAGGCAGGTGAGAATGAAGCACTGAACTACAGAAAGAACAGAAGAAGTTTCAAGTGTAAGACAAACAAAAAACAGGAGAACAAAAGAAAATTCAATAATACTAAGTGGAAATGTTGGTTGATGGTGTTAAAGGAAAAACATCAAAAGGTTCCTTTCACATTTCTGTTAATTAATATATCAGCTAAGCTTATAAGTGGACCTTCATCATACATTATTTTTTTATATTATGGTGACTTGCTACTGTGAAGCCTTGATTTGGTGAAGTGTGTGTGAAGATTCTAATTGTCTTCCTCTAAAAATAGGGTAAGAAGCTTCCCACCTAGAATTAATGAAATAAACATACATACACACCTGTGTGTGCCTTCATACATGTACACACACCGAACACACAATAATATACTTCATCTTAACATCTAAAACAAAGAAATTTAGATTCTTTGGATGTGTTTTTGGCAATTCTTTTCAATGATTATAAAACAGAATTTATTCTTAGCTCTCTATAATAAAATATATAATTTCCCATAATGTAACTAGCTAAGTGAAACTGAGTCATTTAACGCTGGAAGAAACAGTACATATTCATTAGGAATTGTAAAGAAAATCTCAGATGAACATTTCAACTCTCCTAGAACACAAGTGCCTGAACAATGCTCTCTCATAGGTTTATTTGTAGACTATATTTATTACATGAAGATATAACTTGGTAACATCCTGACTGATGGCCAGCTATTTACACTGTTGCTTCAATTATCTAAATCAGCAATTTTCAACCTTCTCTGTTTCATAGCATAAATGTATTACTAAAATCCTGTGGCATATCAAAAATATATTTTTTGCAGATCTGACAAAAAACAAAAAGGTATATCTTAGATTCATTCACACAGGACAGCTATGGTGTTGGCTGTTGTCTTTTTTTTGTTTGACAGTCTATGGAAAAAGAGGTCAGTGACCCTGACTAAGTAATTAGCTATCGCATGTTTTAAAAATTCTTGCGGCACACCATTGTCCCGTGGCACACAGGTTGAGAATTGATGATTTAAATGGCATAATGGTCACATGAACTTGAGAGCCACCATTACCTGAAGAATCATTTCTAATTTAGACAAATTCATAACCTATTGAGTCTGTATTACATTGAACTCTGATTTCTGATAATTCAATATTAAATGAAAAAAGAGGAAGGGTGGCTTGTTTGAACTTTTTTTAAAGGTTTCAACCTAATGGAGGGATGAGAAGATCATAATCAGAGGGCGTCCTGTTGAGTGAAGAACCATGCTTTGGATTGTCCCAAGTTGGAGGAGGCCTGGCAGGTGGTAATGGCACTGGATCAGAGGCTGAATCAAAAACATCTCCTAGAGGATAACACAAAATCTTAATGTAGTTTCAGTTTAAAAATGGCATGGAATTTTGCCTTTAAATTCTGACCATTAATATACAGAATACAAAGAAAATAGTATAATACATACCCTTTAAATATATGCCTAACTCAGGGATGTTTGATTTCTTCGTTTCTGAAGATGTTCCATGTGTCCCGTTCAATATACAATGACCATTATCATAAGACCTAAAGCAGAGATCAGAGGATAAAAATCATAAGGATAATCATTTTACATTTAAAACTCATTTGGGAGAATGATGGGAACTAGCAACCAGCTCATATAATAAAGTTTGAAAACAGATATAATTAATTTGGTTTTCTGGGAAAAGTACAAGTAATATTATCTAGCTACTCTTACTCAAATATTTTTACAAAGTAGAAGTAAATATCCCATTGAAGACAAATAACCTCTTTTTTAAGTGAAACCAAGAATTATAATGGTCACAAAAATTATTGCTATTCTAAAGACATATTTAAAATTAACATAATGTTTTGAAAGAGTTCACTAATACTTTGTCAAGTTTTTATGAAAAAAATATAATAAAGCAAAAAATGTTTGCAATCCCAATGATTTCATTATATTTTTGATGGTATTTAACACTTTTTATTTCTGTAATTCAACCTTTCCTTATAATAAACTAGAACCCAAAGATGGAGAATTATTAAATGATCAGTAATTCCATTAAAATTCTGATTAGGCATATTTAAAGACCTAGAGTCTATAGTATAATTTCACCGCTGTCATGAACAAAATGCTGGCACTTCTGACAACAGTACCAAGATGACCTCAGCATACTCACGAAGAGCTATATACAAAGCAGAATTAATATTTTACTTCTAATTTACTCTGAATTCCTGAGGCAAAGTAGAAGTATATATGCATAACAGAGGAGGATAGTGGGTATTTGAGTAGTTATTGCAAGAGTGCTTCTTTTGAAATTCATTTCCATTCTCTCTGGTGGCCACCTCTCTTCAGGGGGCCACAGACGGTTCATTTAAAAATAGTTATCATGTACTAAACTTTCATAATAGTGATGGATTTTCACTAAAACTGAATTGCATTATTCATCTACTATTTATCTTTTTCTACATATTGACAATTTACTTATGCTGTTCCAAAGGGCAGGGGAAGAAGAGAGGGGAAAGAACTGTTTAGCTTCAAGTGTGCTTTGTAAAGGACATAAAAAGATACTTCATTCATCAGCTTTCAGAAACAAATTAGATATTTAAATGCACTCCAATTACATTTAGGGATTATCAACATTTATTACTTCTCTATAACAGTACAAAGATGGTAATGGTGATCATAATTCAAATTTATTTTCTGGTTTTGGGGTGCCTGCCACTAAATAGCTCATCCAATATGATGTGACAATTAAAATTTAAAGTATTAAAATTATATTCCTCACTTCTCCAGCAATGAAAAATAATGAGATACTAGTAGACAGAAAAAGTTCATCTTATTTCAGCTTTTAAAAATTACTACACATTGGTAAGAGTTAAAGGAACTGAAAATTGTAACAATTTATATTTGATGTAAAGGAATAACTTTTTTCTCTAATAAGAGCAGCAGACATTTGGTTCTGACACAACAAGTTGCCTCTCAGTTATTTTTTTTGTCTCCTCAATGATACTATTTTAGTAACAAGTGTCTTAAACACCAATTAGCAAGAAGTACTTTGGTTCTTGCTTGGAAATATGAAGCCCTGGACTTCAGAATGTTAATAATCCTGGTTAATAATTCAGCAGAGTGTTGATAACTCTAACCAGGATCACTCATTAAGACAGATCTCTGGTTAAAATGAAGACTTGGTTCTCTTTTTCAAGTATTGTTTTTTCTATTTCAGTATGATACTCAAAGAAAGGCATTAAAACATTTTTAGACTTTTCATCTGCAATAGGAACACTCCACATGTAAAATGCCTCCCGCTGACTGACTTGCCCTTAAAAGGAAACGGTACACTAAAATGACACAGATGATAGAAGCGTTCAGTGGCTCCCCTACTTCTCAATCAAGAGCTACTAGCTACTAGAAGGCAGAAAGCTGGCCCACCAGCAGTAGCTGAACCCTTTTCTACTTTCCCAGGATAGCTCCAGTGATGTTATTATACAAAGAAAACTAGAACTTAGAAAAGAAGTTTTGAAAGTGAGATTTCACTTATTGGGTACCTCATATATATCAGTCTTTTAAAAAGATAAAAATAATAACTTTATTATATTAGGGTTACTAATTCAATTGTATAAAGGCAGAGTCAGCCTTCTATCTAAAGACAAAATAATATTTCAATACACACCATTCATTTTTAATAACTGATTTAACTCAATGGAGCTACAACTTCTAAGATCAAGGCTGTCTCCATTAGTTAGAATGAGCAAGTGAAAAAAATCCCCACTATTCTTCACATTCTTATTTGATCTAAGCAAAAGTAAAAGTTATAGTACCTGATAAGAAAAAGTTAAGAAAAACAAATTTAGGGTTTTTAAATTTTCAAGATCTGAATAGAAAAGGTAGCACCTTAAGATGAAAAATGAATATAAATTATACTAATCTACTTCATGAAGAAAAATTCTGAGGAAGATTGGCAATAATACCTTAGTTTCTAAACACTAATTTTTCTTCATGAGCTATGTACTTAGAAGTAATAAAATGGGTTGAAAATACCTAATTGAAAATTCATGAATTAATCACCACTATAGGTAACCTACAAAGTTTTACCAGAGTACAAACTGTTTTGGAAGAGAGAGGCAAACAAAATGTCCCATTAGACATACTAGTCAACTAATTTCGTCAAATGATTTCCTGAAAAATCTTTTTCTCTGAAAGTAACACAGAAAACAGTATATAGAAAGAAGAGGCTTTGAGCAAGAAACCAAGGATTTTATATAACTAGATAAAACGTAATTCCTTAAAAACAAACACCACAAATGATAATGATTATGCAGATGTGAGATGAGCAAAAAGCTGCCCCCATTCTTACCTAAGAGGAGGTTTTGCATTATGACAATGAGATGGCTGTGAATTCAGGGGAACAGGATGGGATGAAGGAATCTTATATTCATCATCATCTTCCTCTACTGGGTCTCTTGTTTTCTCTGAAAGAGAATTGGCTAATGGACCAGTACACCTACCAGAGGGGGGAAAAAAAAATCCAGGCTAGTATAAGCATAATAATTTAGAACAGGTTAAGTCTGATGTGATATATTCAAATTAAAGAAACTACTTTGTCACGTGTATTCATTTTTCAATTACAGGGTCAGGTTAACATCAGAAGGGCTGTTCTTATGCTAAATACAAATGAAAGGATTTTCAATCTTTTGTGAAGGCTTTACTGATAGAAGAATTGTTATAATTTTATTATTATTTTTTAAAATAATTTATTTATTTGTTTGTTTATTTTTATTTATTTTTAGAGAGAGGGGAAAGGAGAAGGAGAGGGAGAGAAACATCACTGTGTGGTTGCCTCTCATTCGTGCCCCCAACTAGGGACCTGACGTGCAACCTAGTCATGTGCCCTGACTGGGAATCGAACCAGCAACACTTGGCTTGCAGGCCGATGCTCAATCCACTGAGCCACAGCAGCCAGGGCTAGAATTGTTATAATTTTAAATGGCACACTAAGAAAAACTAACTTGTTAAATAAAATGGTCTTGGAGTTGTAAAAGAAAATGCATAAAGTTATTCAAATGAAAGCTACTAAAATATTAACATTTTATTCCAATTTAACTGAAATGGGTAAATTAAGACTATATACGTGATATATAAATATATATATATGTATTATATATATATCACATATATATTACATATATATTATATATTATATTAATGAAGTTCTTATAGAAAGGTCAAATTTTGGTATCTTGTGAATCTTACCTATAGTTAAAAAGATCTACATTAATTAAATAAAACAATTCTTCCTTCTGAGAAGTCACAATTCAAATTGTTAATTTTTTTCACCAAAACAACTAAGAACCAAAAATGAAACAATTAGAAGTAGATAATAAGAGAACGAAGTTGGTGAGGTACAGTACATTGTTTTTCTGGCTTAAATTTCCTGGTAACCTACAAAGTTTTACCAGAGTACAAACTGTTTTGGAAGAGAGAGGCAAACAAAATGTCCCATTAGACATACTAGTCAACTAATTTCATCAAATGATTTCCTGAAAAATCTTTTTCTCTGAAAGTAACGCAGAAAACAGTATATAGAAAGAAGAGGCTTCGAGTAAAACAATCACTTAATATCAAAATAACTGTTCAAGCATTTTACTCATCCAGGAGACCAAATGAATAAAACAAAGCCAAGCAAACAAAAACCTACTCTTTCTTACAGCTGTTGTTAGGAGTTTAACCCTTGCAGATGCAAGAGAAAAATACCAAGTTAGAAACACACAAAGCTATCCTGATCAACTTTAGGACAACCAACCAGTACAAGACATGAGAGATACACATGGATCCAAGCTTTTTAGTAATAATTGTGAACCTCATAACAAATCTATTTCATTAAATTGTTTTTTAAAAAACTGTGATTCTATGCCTCTGGTTCCGTTTTGCTCATTGGTTTATTTTGTTCATTAGATTCCTCTTATAGGTGAGATCATACAGTATTTGTCTTTCACTGACTGGCTTATTTCACTTCCAGAACAGATTGACAGCAGTAGGAGGGGAGGAGAGGGGGTGCTTTTGAAAGAAGGTGAAGGGACTGGTCAAGGAACATATATGAAAGACCCATGGACATGGACAATGGGGTGGGGATTGACTATGGAAGTGG
This sequence comes from Furipterus horrens, assembly GCF_987537825.1. Taxonomy (NCBI): domain Eukaryota; kingdom Metazoa; phylum Chordata; class Mammalia; order Chiroptera; family Furipteridae; genus Furipterus; species Furipterus horrens. Next base: position 89,371,393 of record NW_028327171.1, read on the forward strand.
GGGCTGGCTGGGCAGAGAGGGGGCAAATGGGGAAATAATTGGAACAACTGTGAGACATCAAAAAAAATTGTGACTGCAATTTTGAGGCACCTTCTGTAGAGGGAGCAAGAGGCCTTTGGTATCATAGCCATCAAGCAATCCTGAAATAACTTTCATTTTGATATATATCACTAGTTAGAATAAAAACAATTTTAAAGGCTTTCTTTGTGCCCATTACAAGAAGACATTTTGAAAAACCTGGAGGTTTTCAAGTTTCAATAATATAATTGAATATCTAGGAAGTTCAGAGATGAAAGAAAAACTAAGATTTTTCAGAAGTGTATTTTTACCTATCTTTGGGACTTTTTCAATACCAATTTTGAATTCTTGTTTGCTTGAGTGACCTTGGAATTCAAATGACAGTTCATGGTGGGATGAGAGAACAGTAATGAAAAATGACAAGAGTCCACTGTCAGTGCCCAGAGCACCAGTTAATAACCTCAGCAATAAACGAAGGATTACCCCTTCCGTGATGCATGTACCCTGGAAGATGTACATTCCACACTAAGGCCGAAGAGAATGTGGACGGCAAAACGATGACTTCAGGGATTTCAAACATTGCCTTTCCATAAACTCTTATAAACATGAATACGGGTATATCAACTTGGCTAACTCAAGGACCAGAATGGGTCTATTAGCAAATGAAACGAGAAAAATATACATCCTTTTTAAGCCCTAATATATTTTCATTTATAATAAAATCTTTTTCCTGGGCAATTCAAATATATACTCTATAAAAGTAAAGGACCTCCTGACCAAATAGTCAACCAGCATATCAGCGCTAGGAATGTTTTACTATTTGCCTGTCGTAGGTTACTTCCAAAGATTTAAATTTTTAAAGACGCACAGTGTATGAGACAAGAACAGACAATTTTTGAAATAGTATCTTGTGGCTGACGCTATCATTTTTCTTCAATGATAAAGAATTTCACCTGAGTAATTTCCCCCTACTCTTTCTCCTTGCTGCAGATCAACAGAGGGAGCCTTTCTGAAGGAAATGAAACACAGAGTAGGGAAGGCAAGTGTCAGGGTAAGGAGTATGTACACAGGAAATCTCTGTACCTTCGCCTCAATTTTGCTCTGAATCAAAAACTGCTCTAAAAATGTCTTAAAAATATATATAATGAAAAAGGAGGGTAGTATTAAGATAAAGAAGTTGTAGGCAAAATACCAAACAGAAATCTCATTCTTGCAATTACAGTATGTGTAATTATATGTGGGATTTTTTTCCCCTTCAGAATCATTCAAGAAGCGGGTTCAATTTAAATGGCATCTAAATAAGTGATAAAATTATTAGTTTAGGAATTTTTATTAGCAATCATGTATATTTACTTTTGGCAGCATAGAAAATATCTAACTTTGTGACACAGGAAAATTTTCAGTTGCTGCTTTAGCCTATGGGAAATTTTTAGGATACCGTAAGAATAAAAACAAAGCAAATTATATTTGGCTGGTTCCGAGTTAGAGCTGCCAGGTAAACTACGCTACCATTTATATCCATTACTTCATTTTATTTATATTATCATCATACATTCACAGAGGGTTCTACACTGTGGCTGTCACCCCGGAGTTAATACACCGGTAATGCACAAGGATACATACTCTCAAAGATGTACAGCCACCCTCACCACAACCTGCTCCTCTTGTAAAATTCACTGTTTCTGGACCCTTCAGTGAATAATAATTCATTTTCTGCATGTGCACATTTGAACCAAGAGTATATGATCTAACACTGTTCTTAATTAGTGATTTTTACATTTTTGGAACTGAAGGCTCATAGGTGCATTCCTCTACAGCATTCCATATTCCTGGTGTGAGGCAGACAGGATGGGACAAAAGTAGGTATACAGTTGTGAATATGGGAGTTTATTCTTGTATTAATATCAATGTATTACTTTCGTATGAACAATCACAGACCTACTTTTGCCCCACCCTGTATAATCAGAGGGGGGCCTTCTACATATCCCATTGGCTTTACCTATGTAATGTATTTCAAACATCACTCTACTAAGTTCTTTTCTTGCCTTCATTTGAGCAATTCTTAATACCTCAATTTAGTCGAGCATGTAAAAATCGTTACTTAAGAATATCTGAAGAAAAGTTTTAAGAAAAAACTTTTATGAAAACTGAATCTTGTAACCAACCCAATCCTAACAGAGGAAATATCTAACTCGGAGAAATCACAGCCCAGAAGTGGTTACACCAAATGCAGTTGTATTTGAAGTGACGACTGCATGCGCGTAACATATAAGTCATTTCCCCAATATATCAGAGTAAGGGCTATAATACACATACTAATTTTGAGGGTTCTTTCATGACATTAAGGAAAGTCAGTGTGGTATATTATTAGGTTTACTATGTTTTATTTGTAAGCATTTCACTGACTTGTTTTTAAACTGGATAAACAAATTTCAAGTTACATTTTTAAATTAACTTACTCAGGGCCAGTATTCTAACAATTTTAGGAGTCTGTGTTAGTAATCAAAATGACGAATGTTGAGGAAATATATCTTTCTTGTGAATCTAATTTTTCAATACATGTCAAACATTAAAGACTTTGCAATATTTAAAGTGTCATTATTTGCAACAGCCAAAAATGGAAACACCCCAAATATTCCTCAGTGGAGGGGTGTTTTCAATGGGATATGTATTGTAAATAAAAGGAGCAAAGTATTGATACACCTGACAACATGGATAATTCTCAAATGCTAACTAGAAAGAACCTAGACTCACAAGGCTACATACTGTATGATTCTATTTATATGACCTGGAAAAAGCAAAACTATATGGACATATATTAGATTGGTAATTTACAAGGGTTTGGGGAGAGAGGATAAATTCACACAAGACACAGGGATTTTTTTTGAGTGATGAATTGTTCTATATCTTGATCATGGTACTGATTACATGACTATGCATTTTTTAAATCTCATAAACTGTACATTAAGTAGGGTGAGTTTTACTGTATATAAATTATGCTTTAATTTAACTGGAAAAAAATTTTAATTAAAAATTTGTTTTAACTCATTTAAGATATTGCCCATAAAAAAGGTACTGACCATAACCATAGTTCACAAACAAATATGCTTAATATTCCTAGTGGCCTTCAAAACCTTACTTAATTATATTTTAGCCTATGGAGAAATATTAACAGACACATAAGAAATGCCTGAATGTGGTGGAATACATGAAAATGCTCTTACTTAATATGAAAATAAAATTGCTTTCCAACTCTACACATTTCCTATCAATGGACCAGTATGTTCATGGAGGGCTGGAGAATATATGGTAGATTATGCCTCTATGGGACAGAAAAACAGACAATATAATTTAGAATGCATACTTAAATAGAATCCAATGGTTCACATATCTGTCTATGGCTACCTAATGTTTTGTGATCATAAATTACAAGTAACGAATTTGTCAGACTACCAGGATTAATGATAATATCAGTTCCCATTACAGCTTTTAGTCAGAGAAAATGAAAGATTAGAGGAATTAGTGGCATTCCCTTACCCAGATTATAGGCATCCTCCCAAGAGAGGGGGATTATAATGCCATCTGATTTTAGAAATTATAATACTAAAATAAAAAAAAGAAAAAGAATGCCCATGATATTTATTTTGTACCCTTTCCATACATTATTGCTCTTTTTGTTGAAGCTAATTTAAAATGATATACTTGCAGCCCTCAATTCTTTGTATCAATGTGTCAACAAGTAGGTTTCAGTGATTCAGAGCACTAGAAAACCTATATTAGGACAGTCAAGATGCTTTTCAGGAGATTTAAACAGAACATTTTTTTTTTTCCTTCATAATGACATTGACTTATAAATTAAGTCTGAGTTTCAAATACTGAATCATATCAATATCTCCAGACCAAATGCACAAACATTTCTACATGATACATCAGTGAAAGAATGCCATAGTGATCTCAATGAATAAAAGAAAAGAAGGACCCATTCACACTATCCCCCAATATATCATGTCAATTGTTATATACAGGGACTGCCATCTTTGGTAATAGTGTGCCTTTCTATCTACCGAAGGCAAAATAATAAACAGAAATAGTGCATCACCTTAACAAGTCTTAAAAAGATTTTAAAGTAACAGAATAAAAACTGGTTCAAAGACAAATAAAAAGCAACAATGTTCATTCACTAGGATTCACTAGGGATAATAAAATAGAGTAGTTCTTAATTACAGCTTTTCCTTCCATTAAAAAAAGTCTTCTAGCATATTTAAATCAGTGATGCTAATTTTTTATTGAACATAAACTAGATTAATGTAAAACTGTAGTACCTATTGTCTACACAAATCCTCAGGTAAATAATAACAGAAAATGTTTCCCTGATCTTTCAACATTAAGCATAAGAAACAAAGCCTGGTATGCACCATATACAAGATAAAAAAATGTCCATCAGGCTCATTACCCTTAAGTTTTTAAAAATCACAATGTGATATTTATTTTAATAGCTTCCATGGCTTAGCACTTTTTTCTTTTTTTGTCACTCTCCAGTTAAAAACAAAGTAAAACAGAACAAAAACTTCACTCTCTACAATGAATTTGCCCATTATTTCTATCAAATTGGTCTAGCTTTAACAGTTTTACACTTATTTACCTATGGAACATTCATTATTTAAAAACAACCACACTCCCCGCATGCACACATGCCCAGTGTGCATCTCCCAGGTAGCTCTCATTAGGAAGTGGCAGTAGCAGAGGCTGCATTCACATATCTACATTTATAGTTTATTTTCCTCAGCAATTTGGTATATAAAGGGAAGTTATGATAATAACCAAGAGCAGATAATATTTACTAAAGTTTTTCTACAATATCAACGTTTCAGAAGTAAATTGTATATAATTACCTTGAAGGTAATATTTTAAATATATGGGTCCCTAAATTGTTAAAAAATCTCACCAAATCACATTCACATGTCTAAGAATATAACCAATCTACTAAATTTGGCACAGACCACAAAAAAATGAATTTATCAGCTTTAGATAGTACCTACTGAAATTACCTATATTTTAAGATTTTATTTAAAATATTATATTTATAGCTATGTTAATGTTGATTAAATGGAAACAATTTAGGAAAACCATTTAAGAAAAACAAATCTGTACAGACTAGCACAGTTTCAACTTTTATGACATATTTTCAAAAGATAAAGTACAGCTTCTTCTAGGTCTAAAAATGTACTGCACAATAAGAGACACATAATTGCAAACATAATTTTACAGGAAAGTAAACACCATCACAGAATAACCTCTTAATATCAAGCAAATGGGAATAAGAGTAACATCAAATGATTTAACAATGTCACCCCAGTATTTATAGGAACACGGTATAGGATTAAAGGTAAATGCTATTGTGACATTACTGATTCAACATTGGGGCTTTCAACAACTGTGAGAACTGCTAAAGTCCATGTTAGGGAGTAATCTGTAATTTTGCTTTGGACTGCGTTTGAAACATACACTAAGAATCCAATATGGAAATGGGTACATGAACATCCAACATCCCTATTTCAGTGAGTTACATTTTGTCAAGACCTTTGTTATATGCCCCTCCAGAGTGGAGGATCTTTACTCATCATACTCAGGTTTAAACTCTAATGAGGCCAGAGGTGACACAGTTAAAAAAAAAAAAAAAAAGGCAGTAATCCAACTCATACTGGCTTCAGGAATAGAACACAACTGACCAACTATAAATGTATATTTGAGTTGCTGAATATTTCATATGTAATTAACAGTACAGTTGAGTACCCCTTAAAAATACTGCATTGCCCTGAATGGTGTGCCTTAGTTGGTTGGGCATCATTCCACAAAGCAAGAGGTCACAGGTTTGATTCCCATTCAGGGCACATGCCTGGGTCGGGGTGTGTACGAGGGGCAACTGATTGGTGTTTCTCTCTCCCTTCTTTCCCATCTCTCTCTTAAAAAAACAAAAACAAACAAACAAAAAAAACCTGCATAGAACCTAAAAAGCTGAAGCTCAAAAAAAGTTTAGAGACCATTTAAATGAATGGATCCTTTCATTTAGCAAGTGGATAAAGAGAGGCCCAGAAACATGGACTTTTAGAATAAAGATTCTGAAAAAGTGGTACATTGGATAGAACAGAATGAAAAACTGACAATGCCAGGAAAAAAAAAAAAATCAAGACAAGATTAGAGAGAGGCATGCATTAGGAATTAATGAACAATATTTTAGTTGGGTAAAATTCTGGGAATCTTACTGCTAATAGAAGAGCACAGAATAATTTAGAAGGAAAGAAAGAACAATGCTGGGTTTTGAATAGGAAAGAGATCTCAGGAAAGCAGAATTTAAATTAAATCAGCTCTGAGAACAAAATATATTGGAGGAAAGGCAGGCAGCTTGATTTAATATAAAGAGTAGGAAAATGGGAATCAGGAGACCTGGTTTCATCCTGGTTTGATTTGGACACACACACACACACACACACACACACACACACACTCACACACTCTATTGTGCTCCTGTTTTCCCATTTTTCAAATGAGACACCTAGGTTAACTCATTTTTCCTAGTTTTAAAATCTAGTAATATTAATTCTGGGATCATATGACATGATCAGGTATAAGGCCTGTTCAGTTTTCCAGCTATGAGATGAAGCTACTAAGGCAATGGGTAAGATTATCTGAATATGAAAAACTTCAAAAGAACAATCAACAGGACTTAATGGCTCAATGGATTTGAGAAATGAGAAAATTGGGGGAACCAAAGATTATTTTATGATGTCACCATGGGTAGCTTGGAAAAAAGTGCTATCTTTGAGGAAAGAGCTTAACATTGCTGTGCTATGTGCTGCTCTATCCTTTTCTTGGGTGCAGGGAAGACAAAACTCTCTCTCCCCACTACTCTACATGTAATCTTAGAGTTAGGTCAGATCTCACAGGTGCTGTGGTTACCAGCAAAGAACCAGGAAGGATCTTGATTTCCAGCATTCCAGTTTAGAAACCCAGCTGGGTCATTTCCATTGAATCATTTGAATTCACCCTATCCTTCTGTACTGAGAACATCAAAGTCAGTATTTATGACACCTTTATGCATGGACAAATGATCTCCATATTCAGTAAAACTCACTTGATGCTAGGGAGAAGGGTGGCGGCTGGAGGAGGAGGAGAAAGCCGAGGAGGAACATCATATTCTTCACTTCCCAGGTGACCATTGGAAAAGACCTGAAAGGAAATCAAAGGGTTAGTTAGAATTTAACTTCTTTTGGACCTTAAAACAATAGTAATGTTAGAAAAATCTATGATTTTGAAAAGAAGATATAATTTCAGTTTATTTCAACAAGTGAACTATCATATGATTTCCATAAGAGTTAATAGCACCACAGCGATAATTCGCCAGCACCCAAAGTAGTACCAATTACATGAAAGAAGTGCAATGCAACATGATTCTTAATCACACTGGGGGACAATACTATAATTTTTATAAATCAGATATAGATAGCTAGGTAAATAAAGAGTAAAATTCCCCAAACATGACCAATTTTTTTTGAAAAGAGATCTCTGTAAGGATTCAGTTAATAAAAAAGTAGCACTGGTGCAATTCTTACTTTTGTTCCTCCCAAATAAGTGCTCTAAATTATGTTTCTCAGGGGTTAACAACACTTTTAAACTCCTCGATAAAATAGTACATGAGTATAATCAGAAATGCCTGTGTTCTTTCAACTTTAGCACTACTGGTAACTAGAGACCTGTTTTGGCTCTTAAAGTGCCAGCAATTTTATACACAGATTTCTGTGTGTAAATAACACAAACCAAAACTGTTACCTTGCTCATAAGGTACCATAGAGAGTCACTGTTTAATTACTCAAAATTCAGAAATTTTGATTTCCAGGGGATTCAGTTACATTTCAGGAACTGTCTGAACAACTGATCTTTACTAATCCAACAACATGAAATTAAAGCAGATTAAAGAAAGAGAGAGAGAGAATAATTTTCTAAAGATATACTCACAACAAAATATTAAACACTTTAATATCGTTAAGCGACCTTTAGTGTTTTATCGTTGGGCTCTTTCCCAAACTCTTAATATTTAAAAGGTATAGGTAGATGATGGGGCAAAAAGGATGTAATATAACTTAAATAGTCCTAGGTAACCCAATCAATGACCTACCAATTTCTCCCCCCCACCTTCATATTTCTAACAGTGTTGCAGCTTTAGAATGCAAAATTAAAAAGGCCATAGATATCCTTCCCTATCAACTTAAAGTAAGGACAGGAACATATTTAAGGAATACATTTGAAATATATCAGTTTGCATTTCAAAGCTATATAATCTGAATTTTATAACAAACGTTTCACTCTAAAAACTAGGTTCTGTACTATAGTTCTATTTTTCTTTTTCATATCTCCCCTCATTAGATTCAAAATACTATAATAACACTGTGACAAAACATATCTTTAAATGAAATAATTTTATTCTAGGCTTCTAAACATACACCAAATAACAGAACAAGGTAGGTTCTGAACTTTGCTACAGAGAGAAAAATTTCCAAGTACATATTAATCATTGCAAAGTTCAATAAAGATATTTAACATAAAAATGCCTTTTAACCCACAAATACACATATGAAACCACAAATGCATATTGTGATAATGACCATTTCAAGTCATTCTTAATTGAAGTCCTGCACATGTTGCCATAATGGGTATAATGTAAGACATTTGCAATCAAATCTCCTTGATGTTTCTGTCACAAATATATTTAAAATTTCATTCTAGAAAATGTAGTATGAATTTTATATGCAATGATTTGTTTTATTGAGAAAGTATCTAATGTACTGTTGATACCTAACAAAATTTCAGTAGCTATAAAAGGCAGATATGGAAACAATAATTTGTTACGTTGGCTCTAATCTAACAATAAACCAACCATAATTTTATAATCAGAACATTGTGAACATATATGAAGAGAAATATCAATATATTCAAACATTTGCTGATATTAAAAATGCTTTCATTTGTACATTAGGTAAATGAAAGAATAAATATATTAATAAAAGTGTACACGACACTGTGGGTATTTCATCAAATTTCAAAAAGTCAACCAAGCAGTGGTGTCTATCATCCGTAAAACCATGAAGCATAGTTTGTGATGTAGTTTATTCTAGGAGAGCAATAACCTAAGAAAGTTAAGTGACTTACCCTAATTTTGTGAAATAATCTATCAATATGCTTTCAAATTCAAACAGCACTTTGACTGCTTTAGACATACTGTCATTAGACACAGTAACTCAAGAATTTCTCCGGCCTCTGAAATGCCACAGTGTGTCTTTTCTGAACCATTCATTTGGCTCTTGGCATGTGCTGATATTTTGCTTATCTTCTGTGTAGCTATGTTCCATGGAAGAGCATCCAGGCCACATGGAGTCTCAGCACAAAGCCTCGCCGATTTCTATGCCATTCCTTCAGTGCTTTACACACAGAAAGGCTGGAATAAAAACTGACTGCTTATTGGCTTTGATGACCTTAGTAATGGAGGTATTAACCAATGAAATGACTTGCCTTTGGTACAGCTGGAAGGAAGTCATTAGTTTACTGAAATTCTCTCAATAAATATACACAATTTGCTTACAGTATTCCCTCACTTATCGCGGGTATCACATTCTAGACCCCTCCGCAATAGGTGAAAATCCGCAAAGTAGGAACCTTACATTTATTTTAGTATTAATATATATTTTAAGGCTTTATAAACCTTCCCACACACTTATAAACTATTCCCAGTCCCTTATTAACCTTTCCCACTCCCTTATTAACCTTTTCCACACTTTCATAAACACTACTTATGTTCTTAAACATATTCTACTCTTAAACCTACATAACTTTAACAAACTACGTATACAGTACCGCAAAATCCCGTGATATAGTGAAAAATCCGTGATAAGTAATTAAATATATTAAAAAATCCTGCGATACAGTGAGGCCGCGATAAGTGAACCACGATATAGAGAGGGACTACTGTAATGGCTGATCTTGTATACAATATGCCTAATACCAAACAAGTAATTTTAATTTCTTTTCCTATTTAATAGATAGAAATTACATATATGTGCAAATAGCAAAGGACCTAAATATACAGGTACTAAGATGGTGTTCATATTTCTGTTCATGTAAAGTACTTATTTATATTACCTGATAGTGGTGGAATGACAAGATTTAACACCATTTCTTTCTGAATTCCATGATCCCACCTGTATGAATTCATTAAACTTAAAATTACTTTAGCTGCCATACCTGAGGGAGTGCAATAAGTCAGATTTGTTTGAATTTAAAATAAGTATTTTATTTTCTCTGGAAATCTGTTTGCAAGTAGGAGAGAACGCTAGTTCTTCAAATGTGTAGATCGGTAGTATTGGGTTGGCCAAAACATTTGCTTGGTTCTTTCCATAAGATGGCTTTAGTAGCATGTAGTCATCTTTAACTTTATTCAAAACACTTTTATTAGACTGTATTATGACAGCTGTCTTAGCAACATGCATTAAAAAAAAACTTATCAAAATTGGTGAATATTTATGTAGCCATTAATATTGAAAATGGAAGAAAATATGCATCATTTTTGGCATAGTGTGTCTATTATTTCAAGAAAGATAAAAATGCAACTGAAATGAAAAAAAAAATTCGTGCAGTGAATGGAGAAGATATGTGGTTGATCAAAAGTGTCAAAAGTGGTTTGCAAAGTTTCATGCTGGAGATTTCTTGCTGGATGATGATGCTTCATGGTCGGGCAGAGCAGCTGAAGTTGACAGCCATCAAATTGAGACATTAATTGAGAAAAATCAACCTTATACCACGTGAAAGATAGTCTATATACTCAAAATATCCTAATCAATAGTTACTGGTGAAAATGAACAATATGCCTTTTATTTTACAGAAAATAACCATACGGACCTTTTGGCCAAACCCAATATCAACCAAAGCAGTTCACATTGAAATCTCACTGATTCAGGCCCCCCTTAACTCTTTAGGAAAGGCCTTTCTCTTCTGCCTTCCCAGCTCACTGTCCAGACTATGCTATCAGCTTAAATATTCTGATTCTTTCACCCCTCTGTCAAAAAACAAACAAACAACAATAACAAAAACAACCTTAAATGGGTACCTGTCTACCAAGCGAAAGATGGCCCACGTAGGATATGACACCCCATAACTGGTTTCAGTCGACATTGCCATCATTTTGCCTGCCATGTGTACTCCGTCCTTATGCCCTATGTTCTGTCCAATATTGACTTCCTACTTTTTCCCGTCTCCATTGTATTCCTTCTTGTCATATCTACAAAAACAACATCTGTGCATTTTCTAATGTCTACAGCCAGTGACCCTTTTACACAAACCGTTTTTTAGTCTTTCTTTTGCCCTGCACCTCAGTTAGAATGTTTTGTTTTGCTTTTTCCCCTGGGAAACCCACATTTTATTTTCTGGATGCTCTTCCTGTGTCTTATCTCTTAGGTAAGAGTATATCCATCTCACCGTCCCTATACTGTGCTCTATTCATTTTGTATTCCGCACAGTGTGTCTTGAACATCCTAAGTACTCATATAGTTGAAGAAGGGTTAAGGAATACAAATACATTAGGGGACGTTTAGGCATGTGGAAGTATAATCTCAGTTATCACATAATTTATTGTAAATTCTAGGTTACTTAGATGCTAGATTGATATTCTTCTACATGCTTCAAGATAGTACTGAATCCTAATCTTGTAGTTTGAAATATTTTCTTATGATTAAGGTATTATCTAACAATTTGGGACCCTTAAGATACAGGGAAAACAAATACTCTTATGAGTCTTGGCACAATTAAGAAAAACCTTTTTAATTGTGCAAAACCTCTAACACACCTCCTTTTCCTTAATCCACACACATAATTCCACACATACAATGACCCCAAAACATTGCTATAATTTGTCCTTCAACAACAGCAGACTGGAAATGAAACAAACAAACATAGAGAACTTATTTTCTGAAAGACAGCCCTTGAGATTATAGATATGTTTAAGGTCATTCATATAAACATATAAACATGAGCCTCGCCACCAAAAAAGCAAAAGCCACAATTTCAAAAAATGAAATAATTTAATGTATTTATCTAGCAACAACTTGAACAGATTATTGTACACAGGGTCATTTTAGAATAATGTTACATGAAGTAACATGACAAGTAAGAGAGAGTTTTTATCACATAAGAAGCGGCAGTAGTCCTATCATCTTTCAAGAGGAATGAAGATAGTTGGATACAATGTTAATATCTAGATAAAACAAGGTAAATTTCAAGTTACCAAGGGTATTTTAAAACATTGTAGTGCAAATATTTTTACCTCAGTGCTATAGGACAGATATCTCTTACCAAGAAATAAAACAAGATAAATACTGTTAATAACTCTTCGCTTGCAGATTCATGTTAGTAAGTATTATGTTAGCTATTTGATTATGGTAACTGGGAAGGAGAAGAGAACACGGAGTAAATGAAAGTCCCACAAAATCCTTATACTTCACTTTAACGAGGAATTAGAGAGCTTCTTCCCTCAGAGCTCTCTGCAACTAGCAAATGGAGTAATTAGAATGTAATTTATTCTTGCTTCCCTTACCCTTATCTAGTGAAGGTGCAAGTAAAACGGGCAAATGGTGCTAACGAATGGTGGAACCCGGCACACCGAGAGAAGACGTGGTGACGGAGTAAGCTGTCACTCCATTTTTCGGGCGTTTAGTTTTATTCATTTGCCTTAGGGTATTCCATGTGTACATTTAATTTTCATTTAAACTTTCAGAACTTATCCATGTTTTCTTATCTTAAAATGGGAAAATAATACTTAATTTGAAGCATTACCTCTAATGGAAACAAGTCTAAATAACAGTTGTTATACCTGACACAAAAATGTAACCTTCGATACAAAAATTAACAGCCAGAATTCTTGGACTTAAAAGAAGAGATTTATGTTAGTGCTAAAACTATATAACATAGTATCTAAAAGAAGCTTGGAACAAGAAGTCTTCAGTGAATTGGCTAAGATAATTATTATACTTTAAATATTTCTGAAGTTCATTCAGGAAGTAAATTATTACATGCTGCTAATTTATAACTAGTCAATTCGTGTCAGAGTTCATTCCAACACTCTTCTCAAGACAAGTGTGATCATGTAGGAATGAAAAGTAATAGAGACTAAAGGAAAAAATAAAAATAAAAAAAATAAAAAAAAGAAAGAAAGAAAGAATGAATGAATGGCAGGTCCCTCCAATAACGCTTCTAGGTTGTGGAAATATTCTTTTGAGAATAATAATTTCTCCATTTTCAGAAAGCATTGGAGAGATGCTTTTATAAGTCCTTTATCTTTCATTGACATATTTAAATGATGCTGGAGGAAATTCTGAAGATCTTCATATTTAAAAGCGATGAAAGACAGAGTCATGACAAACCACCACCACTCTGTGTTGAATACCATACAAGACAGTTTTGACTCTTCCTATCCTGGTTACCCTAGAACAGTGGTTCTCAACCTTCTTAATGCCGTGACCCTTAATACAGTTCTTCATGTTGTGGTGACCACCAACCATAAAATTCTTTTCCTTGCTACTTCATAACTGTAATTTTGCTATTGTTTTGAATCATAATGTAAATATCTGATATGCAGGATGTATTTTCATTGTTACAAACTGAAAATAATTAAAGCATAGTGATTAATCACAAAAACAATATGTAATTATATATGTGTTTTCCGGTGGTCTTAGGCGATCCCTGTGAAAGGGTCATTCGACCCCCAAAGGGATCGCGACCCACAGGTTGAGAACTGCAGCCTTAGAACATCACAGAGGTCATATGTTATTACACAAAGCTTCATACTCACTTTACCTTCACACATGTGCACACAAACACAAACACAGGGGTTGAGTACATGCCACATTTCACACTTCTTTGTTTCTTGATTACAGGGTGAATTCATCAACTCCAAGCCATTACTTTGAAGGAATAAATTACTTCTTTTAAAACAACAATTTAGGATCAATAAAGGTGGGCTCATTTTAATATTAAAGATTCAAAAGAGGCAAGCCTCCTTCAGCTGAAGGAAGATGACAATTATCTGATCTCAGAGCCAAAAATATCATGGAAGCAAATACAAGAATGTAAGCAATTCTGCCAAGGGCCTACTAAGAGTTCTACCTCAATGATTTCTGCCGTTGCCCCATTGTTTTTTTATAAGCTTAAATTCTTTCCTGGACATATAAATAATAGTGGTAATATCCTCAAGAACTCAACATACATGAGTCTCTCCAGTTTTATGGAGAAACAGCTTGCTTTGTAACAGTGAACTGGACTTGGTGTTTTTACATTTGTGAGACATTTCATTTTACCTAGGTGCATAGATGTACCTTCCTAGGCAAGAATTCCAATGTTGATTTATGATACGCTATAATTATAAAGCTTTTCTTTTCAAATTATCACTAGAGGAATTAAAAACAAAACAAAACAAAACAAAACCCACAGTGCTAATTCCCCCACCAACAAGTTACTAACAGGAAAAAAAAAAAAAGGGCAGACGAAAGAAGGGAAAGTGAAATAAATCTCTGGCAAACTGTCTAGTGTCTTCACATTAAATTAAATCATTACTTAGAACAATTTTCTTTACTTTTTTTAAGTTCAAATTTTAATGGGCTTCTGTTTATTTATAATTTGGAGTTAAAGACCTGCAGGGTAGTACCACACTAAAGAAAAACAAAAAACAAAAAACAGCCCAACCATTTATACTACCTCCTATCAGAAGAGTTTAAGCAGATTTGTATATTTCTCACCTTGGCTCCTTCTAAAGGCAAATCGTGGCGTCTGTGTTTCCTCATAAGCACTGGGTCCGAGCCCATTCTACTGTGCCTTCCATTGACATGTGAACTCGCTGTGGTTCCAGGCTTTGGAGAGCCATCCCCTAGGAGTCGACATCCTACAGACTGATTAGCCCCAAATATATCCCGAGGGCACCAGGCCTCAAGAGGCATTGGCTGGTCTCTGGAAGGCACACTCTCCACAGGATGCAAATGACGACTCAGTCTGTTGTCAGGAGGGATTGGGGGCGGTCTCTCAGGTGGAGGGGGAGGAGGATCTCTTAAGGGAGGAGGTGGTGCTGGGAGTGGTTTATCTTGTTTTCTCACCATGCAAGGAGAAGACTAAGGAGACACAAGAAAAAGAAAAAATCAAAATTCTACCAGGCACTGAAATGACTTCCAGACTAGTATATTATTGCTATTGTTTTCCAAGCCATAATACAGCTTTAATAGAGTCCTATGCCATCTTTAAGTTTATGTTTAATACCAGTTAATGACACTTTAAAAAGTTAATTGAAGACTCATATAAATATATATCATTATAAATTTTTATAGAAGTATATAAACTGAAATATTAAAATAAGACTATACAAGAAATAGCAGAATACCAAACTTACATGATGCTTTTGAATGGTTGACATTAAAATAACATTGAGACATTAAATTTATTTGCACATTTCTATGAATTAGGAGAGATAGCAGAAACTAATGAAGTCATTGTTCTTTTCCTTTTTTAAAGAGCAACTTGACTTGTAACATCTCCGAAAGGCTGTAGGTTTTGTCATTTTTGTATTCATCGCTGCAGTATAAAGCAACTGATAAGGGGCAAATTCGCTCTGGTTCTTTGGTTTATCAATTACTACCAGAACAGTGAAAAATCACAAATAATATAGCAGCATTATTTATAGACCTCACTTGAATTTTATGGACCCTTAAAATGAAAAGGCATATATGCTCTTGAATTAAATCTAGGTACCTTGCATAGCTTTTACTTTTATATACTTGGTTCACCTGACGAATAATTTGTGCTTTTGATATTAAAGAGAAAAGGAATGTGTTGTGTACATAATTCTGCCTAAATAACATACTAAGAAGTCTTAATACGATCTTAAAACAAAGTTAACTATAATGTAGAGAAACAAATACTAATAAAAATTGTGCTTTCACTAATTTTAGACTGTAGAGCATGTTGTCAAATGGAGTTAATTTTTAAATCTTGTATTTAATAAAGCAAAACATGCCCTTATAAAATTTGAAAAAAAAATCTACACAAAACTAAAATTGTAAGCCTGGCTGCTGTGGCTCAGTGGATAGAGCATTGGCCTGCGAGCCAAGTGTCGCTGGTTCGATTCCCAGTCAGGGCACATGATTAGGTTGCACGTCAGATCCCCAGTTGGGGGCGCGAGTGAGAGGCAACCACACAGTGATGTTTCTCTCCCTCTCTTTCTCCTTTCCCCTCTCTCTAAAAAATAAATAAAAAGAAAAATCAACAAACAAATAAATAAATTATTTTAAAAAATACATAAATAAATAAATGGTGAGCTTAGATTTACTGAGTTAGAATTATGTCTTTAATATTAAACAGTAATGTAATTACTCTGCAAATATTATAATTCTTTATAATTCATGGCTTTAGGTATAAAATATACATAAATTCCCTCTTCTGAGTCACCTTGAAACATGGCTGATAATTTATCACACCTTAAGCCCTTATGCAAATATACTCCCATCACATTTTTCTCATCATGACACTATGAAAATGACTGTAAAATACCACTTGATATGAATATTTTTATACATATAATGACATTTTAAATCCATTTTACAGAATAACTGTACTTACTCTACTACTTATTTTAGCAAATCAGGGGGCCGTTACAGACGTGCTATCTTTGAAATTATGTAACTTTTATAATAAGAAGGCAAGGAATATAATAGTGGGCTCACCATAAACAAAATGAGAAATCCATCATAGTTGTTCAGAAACAAGGACACAATAAATATGACAAATGAAATTTAAAAGAACCTGGGCAATCAATAACTCATATAAAA
This sequence comes from Furipterus horrens, assembly GCF_987537825.1. Lineage (NCBI taxonomy): Eukaryota > Metazoa > Chordata > Mammalia > Chiroptera > Furipteridae > Furipterus > Furipterus horrens. Next base: position 89,388,321 of record NW_028327171.1, read on the forward strand.
TCACCATCTGTTTCTAATAAATCAATTGACCTTTGGTGAACCAGTCGGGCTGCCACATGGAGACCGAACTATGCCTTTCTGAATGAGGTCCAGGCGAGGAGGCACGGGAGGCAGGCTTAGGTGTGGGATCTGGAGTGGGTCTGGTTGTGGCTTTCTTCTCTGAGCAAGGGGAGATGACCCCGGAGAAGTGACTGGTGAATTCTGCCTCTCAGTGCACTAGAATAAAAAAAAGAGAAAGATGCTTTTTTTCGATGTGTAAATTGAATGCCTTTCATAAGGAAGACATTTGGTTTTGAGAAGGTGTCTGCCATTGAGCATCTGTTGAAATAAACTTACTTAATTAAATCCGATTAATAGATGGGAAGAGCTCACATTGTCCCTCAAGGGCAGTATTATGTAAAAAATAAATGGATAAGTTTCTCCTACATATTGCAGAAAGGGCCTAAGGAAAAAGAACAGCAAAAGCGTAGTTTAAAAACAATTGAATGCAGACCTTGTTCTAGAAACCTGTCTACATTTTATGAGGAAACCAGAAACACACAAGGCAGTAATACACATTGTTCTTGGTTAACTATAATATACAATTTTCTTCAATCTTGATTTATAGAATAGTCTAGAAGTGAGTAACCATTTTGTTCCATGTAAAGTATGTATGAATCCAGTGTATAGTCTACTATCCTACAAACCAATAAAATCAGGTAAGGTTAAAAAAAAATGCTTATTTAAAATAAACTGGATTGAGCCCAAGTACTTTCTTCGTAAACCTTCATATGGGAAAAGAATTCTCAGATTAAATGTTTTCTTTTTAAATCAGTTAACTAAATCTAGAGAAGTTTATGCTTCTGCTAAAATCTGATATATTTCTATGCTACTACAGGTTTTCCATTTTGCCTGGTAGAGAGCATCAAAAAGCCAATAACAAGTACTCCTATTTCTATGTACTATGTGGCCTGGTAGAGAGCATCAAAAAGCCAATAACAAGTACTCCTATTTCTATGTACTATGTGATACGTCAGGAAAAAGTCCAGTCATTGTAAATATAATGAGATGGTTTATGCAACATCGATGTAATCTGGCAGCTAGAAAAGTGGACTGGAATGCACATGTGTGAACAATGATGACTTCACTGAACTGGTCAGTGGGGGTGGTAGACACAGGGCCCCAAATCTGGGCTGTGGGGGAACTGAGTGAGCCTGTGTACTGTGTGGCTGTTGTATTCACAATGACTGAGCGAGTACAGCAATGAATCTGCATCAAATTTTGTGTTAAGCTTGAATATTCCTCCAAGGAAACTATCAGCAGGGTGATGCAGAAGGCTGCAGCTATGGCAACTGGTGATTGGCAGCTTCATCACGACAACACATTCACTCATGCATCACATCTTGTGCAGTTTTCTGGTGAAACATCAAACCACCCAGGTGACTCAGCTCCCCCACAGCCCAGATTTGGAACCCTGCGACTTCCGGCTTTTCCCAAAGTTAAAATCATCTTTGAAAGGGAAGGGATTTCAGACCATTGATGAGATTCTGGAAAATATGATGGGGCAGCTGATGGTGACTGGGAAAACTGTGTGAGGTCCCAAGGTGCCTACTTTGAAGAGATGGGGCATCATTGTCCTATGTACAATGTCAATATCTTGTATATTCTTCAATAAATGTCTCTAGTTTTCATATTACATGGCTAGATACCCTCTGGACAGACCTCATGTAATCATTTCTGCTTTGTAGATTTTTTTTTTTTAATTGTGAGATAACCTGATTGCTGGTTGATATAAAAGCCATACTAATTATACAAGTAGCCTCTCTACTTGATTAATATTCTATTCTGAAATAAAAGGTTTCCTTTACTAGGCCGTTATTGGCTTTTTAGAGATCTAGGCTTAATTTTTACACCTACTGCATCAATCTAGCATGCTTTGATATTCATCTGTTTCCTAATATTAGTATTTATAGAGTTTTAAGCTTATTGTTAAGCCATTTCTCCCCTAACATTATTCACCTTTATAAGAGTAGTCAGTGTCAACAATTGACAATTTAATTCAAACTCCAGCAACGATGAGAAAGATTTAGCTATCTGTCTTTATCTAACTTAGATGGGATAACAGATTTGTGTTCACATCCATGCTTAGTTACACTGTATAAATTTTTTTTCTAATAAACTAAAATTGGATATCATCTGATGTTCTCCTCATTAGACAGGGGCTGTTGGTTCTTAGAAGGAAGATGACAGAGGTAAAGTAACATTTTAACCACTTCATGTCAAGGGTCCGCACTGTCATTATGACTTCTCTCTGTTGTTGTTGCCCTTGATTACCTGGCTGATACATTAACTGTCAAGGTTTCTTTACTATAAAGTTATTCTATTTTCTCCCCCTTTCCCTACTGTACTCTTTGCAAGGAAGTCATTATGAACAGCCCACACTTAAGGAGTGGGAAGTTATGCTCTCCTTAAAAGTTTTTTGTTTAATTGTATTTTTTTTCATTACCATTTATCCTCTTTATACTCCTTCCCCTATCCCTGCATCACCACACTGTTGTCCATGTCCATGAGTCCTTTTTGAAGTAAATTTGAGTGGCTACACAGAAGCTTCTAGACTATATCTGAGATATGCTGAAATACTGTCATGATATTACTAAACTCTCAAGTCCTGGTTTCTCTCAAGTGGTCAAATAATTTACAATAGGTCAATACATTCAAACTTTATGACAAATTTAAGAACCTTTTGTTTTTAGTAATTTCATAATGTTTATATTTCTTACCTGTGATAAGACAAAATATTTTCAGTTGTTACTAAACTGAAAGAGTAAAAGTAGATACTCTACAGTCATAAACTGATTTTAATGCAGTTAGTGATTCTTAACAAAATAACAATTCCATCCATAAAGTGATGGGGCCTTCCTAACATTACATGGTCATGAATTGGAACCTTATAGAATAACGTCTATCGAAAAATGATCATAGAGTAAAGGAAAAGAATTCCTGATGTAAAGTTACATGCATCATAGTATCACAGCATTTCAGATCACGAGATGTCATAGGGCATCTAATCCCCCACAGTTCCCTTCTGGGTAAATTACATTCTCTGAGAACTACCAAAATTTAACTGAAAAAATATTTTGTTGATCTGATTCTTATCCTTTACAAAAAAAAAAAAAAACTCAAGAAGCAAAGCTATTCACATAATTTCTACCCCAAGCAAATTATTTCTACCCCAAGCAAATTATTTCTACCCCAAGCAAAATACACACACACACACACACACACACACAGAGAGAGAGAGAGAGAGAGAGAGAGAGAGAGAGAGAGAGAGAGAGAGAGAGAGAGAATAGCACTTCATTAACTTAGGTACTTGCAGAGAACTTCTTCAGTTCTAGGTACACACACTGCAAAGACTACTGACCAAGAACAATGCTCCTCCAAGCACTGTTCTCCCACAACTGTCTTCCAGCTTCCCTCATTCCTTCTAACAGGAAGGAGAATTCTGACAGGGCCAACAGTCCATTACCATCCGGACTTGACTTCCACTTTAATTGATAGTATTTAAGCAGTCACCAAATTCCTAATATGTATAAATAATGGAGTGGATTTTATTTGAAATGGGTGAATTATCAGACTTTGAAAGGGTATAATGAAAGTCATCAAGACAAATACCCAAACCAATGTGTGTGGTGCAGCAATAACCTTGAACTTCTAGATATTCCCCGACAAGCACACTGTCTTACAATTTTGTAAATGTAATTGGAAGCAGACCTTGCTTAGAACGATTTATATTGTATTCTCAAGGAGATTATAGATCGTCCTTCTGAAGAACTAAATCATTTTGAAGCATTACAGTGTCTGTAAGTTGGCTTAGGTAGAAGAATTTTATGGAGGATATATTTGTATATAAAAGGACAAAATCCTTTTTACCTTTATTATGTGGATTAAATTCACCATAACTTATTTAGGGTTCTACTACATTATAGTACAATTCTCATGTAAGTGGATAATTTAACAATGCCCTTGAGATAATAATACCTTCGTCTTTCCCGAACATTTGCTATCTCTATGAACAATTCTGCAATAAGAGGATTGAATATTTGCATTTAATTTTATTGCTATTAATATTCAATGATAACTATGAACATCTATAAACATTTTTAGTAGATGGTCACCTAAAAGGTCATTTTTTATTTATTTGAATAATTACCATTTTTATTTCCTTTCTACTTGAAAGTCTAAAGAGAAAAAAGCCTAACACAATGCCTCACACTCCAGCTTATAATTAAATTTCTAGATGAGACATTAAAAATTAATGGCACCAAAACTTATCAGTTAATGAGATCAAGGAGGAAGTCAAAAGGCACCTTGAAACAAATGAAAATGAGGACACAACAATCCAAAATCTGTGGGACACTGGGAAGGCAATCCTAAGAGGGAAATTCATAGCATTACAGGCCTCTCTTAAAAAAACAAGAAAAAGCTCAAATATACAGTCTAACTTTACACTTAAAGGAACTCGAAACAGAACAACAAACAAAGCCCAAAGTGAGTAGAAGGAAAGAAATAATAAAGATCAAAGCAGAAATAAATGAAATGAGTCTAAAAAAAGATACAACACATCAATGAATCCAAGAGATGATTCTTTGAAAAGATAAAAACGATTAACAAACCTTTAACCAGACTTATCAAGAAAAAAAGAGGACACAAATAAATAAAGTCAGAAATGAAAGAGAAATAACAACTGACACTAAAGAAATACAAAAGATTGTAAGAAAATATTATGAACAACTATATGCCAACAAACTGGACACCAAATGGATAAATTCCTAGAAACATGCAATCATCCAAAGCTAAATTAGGAAGAATCAAAACATCTGAATAGATTACACTGCATGAGATTGAAGCAGTAATCAAAAAATTCCTAATAAACAAAAGCCCTGGACCAGATGGCTTCATTGGTGAATTTTACCTAACATTCCAAGAAGAACTAATATCTCTCCTTCTCAAACTATTTCATAAAATTCAAGAGGAGGGAAGGCTCCCAAACTCATTTTATGAGTCAGGCATTATCCTAATCTAAAACCAGATAAAGACACAACAAAGAAAGACAACTATAGGCCAATAACTCTGATGAACATAGATGCAAAAATCCTCAACAAGATATTAGCACACCGAATATAGCAATGCAACAAAAAGATCATACACCATGATCAAGTGTGATTTATTCCAGGAATGCAAGGTTGGTACAACACTCACAAATCAATAATGTGATTCACCACATAAACAAAACGAAGGATAAAAACCACATAATCATATTAATAGATGCAGTAAAAGCATTTGATAAAACCCAGCACCCATTTATGATGAAAACTCTCAGCAAAGTGGGAATAGAAGTAACATACCTAAACATAATAAAGGCCATATATGACAAACCCATTGCCAGCATCATACTCAACGGGCAAAAATTACAAGTGTTCCCTTAAGATCAGGAGCAAGAGAGGGATATCCACTTTCATCTCTCTTATTTAAAACAGTACTGGAAGCCCCAGACACAGCAATCACACAAAAAGAATAAATGAAAGACATCCAAATTGGAGAAAAAAAAAAAAGTAAAACTGTCATTATTTGCAGATGATAGGAAACTGCACATAAAGAACCCAAAAGATTCCACCAAGAAACTACTAAAACTGATACATGAATTCAGCAAAGGAACAGATGCGAAATTAAAATCCAGAAATCAGTTGCATTTTTATATGCCAATAACAAACTAACAGAAAGGGAAATTAAGAAAACTATCCCATTCACAATTGCTTCAAAAAGAATAAAATCCCTAAGAATAAACCTAACCAAGGATGTAAAAGACCTGTATTTGGAAAATTAAAAGACACTAAAGAATGAAGAGGAAACAAATAAATGGAAGCACTTACCACGTTCATGGATAGAAAGAATTAACATTATTAAAATGTCCATACTACCCAAAGCAATCTATAGATTCAATGCGATTCCTACCAAGATTACAATGATGTATTTCAAAAAACTAAAACAAATATTTCAAAAACTTATATGAAACCACAAAAGGTGCCACATAGCAACAGCAATCTGAGAATGAAGAACAAAGTTGGAGGAATCACACTACCTAATATTAAACTATACTATAAGGGCATAGTAATCAAAACAGCATGGTACTGGTATAAAAACAGACACACAGATCAATGGAACAGAATAGAGAGCCCAGAAATAAACCCTCACCTTTATAGTCAATTAATATTCAACAGAGGAAGCAAGCACATATAATGGGCTAAAGATAGTTTATTCAGTAAATGGTCTTGGGAAAATTAGACAGATATGTGCAGAAAAATGAAACTAGACAATCTTCTTATACTACACACAAGGATAAATTCAAAGTGGGTCAAAGACTTAAATGTTAGACCCCAAAACATAAAAATTGAAGAAAATACACAGGCAATGAAATCTTGGATATTGCTCATAGCAATATTTTATCCAATATATCTCCCCAGGCAAGGGAAACAAAAGAAAAAAGAAACAAATGGGACTACATCAAACTAAAAAGTTTATTCACAGCAAAGGAAACCATCAACAAAATAAAAAGACAATCCACAGAATGGGAGAACATATTCATTGATACATCTGATAAAGGGTTAATAACCAAAATTTATAAAGAACTTGCAAAATTCAACACACACAAACATCCCAATTAAAAAATGGGCAAAATACCTGAATAAACACTTTTCCAAAGAGGGCATACAGACGGTCAACAGACATACGAAGAGAGGCTCAACAGAGAATAAACAATGAGATATCATCTCACGTCTGTCAAAATGGTTATCAATAAGGCAACAAATTACAAGTGGTGGCGAGGATGAGGAATCCCTCTTGCACTCTTCGTGGGAATGCAGACGGGTGCAGCCACTGTGGGAAGCAATATGGTGACATCTCAAAAAATTAAAAACGGATCTGCCTTTTGACCCAGAGATTCCACTTCTGGGAATATACCCGAAGAAACCCGAAACACTAATTTGAAAGAATATAAGCACACCTATGCTCATTGCAGCATTATTTACAGTCACAAGCTATGGAAGCAGCCCAAGTGTCCATCAGTAGGTGAGTGGATAAAACAACTACAGGACATTTACACAATGGAATACTACTCAGCCAAAAAAAGAAGAAAATTTTACGCTTTGCAACAGCATGGATGGACCTGGAGAACATTATGCTAAGTGAAATAAGCCAATCAGAGAAAGACAAGTACCATATGATTTCACTCATATGTGGAATTTAATGAACAAACTAACAAGCAAGATAGAGACAGCTTCATGGACACAGAGAAGGATGACAGATGGAATGGGGAGATTAGGGGGTGGAGGGATTGAGCAAAAGTAAAAAGGACTCATGGGCATGGACATCTATGTAGTGATTGTTGCGGGGAGGGGATATAAGGGGACTTATCAGCTCAACTTACAGAAAAGGACATGACAGTTTGCCATTTTTCCCTTCTGAAAATAAAGAAAAAAAAAAAAAAATAGACTGACCTAATGTAGATCCAAGTTATTTCTTCTTTAAACTACACCTCTCTCTATATATAGTATTTGAATATTTAACGGTCTTTAAAAGAACTTTAATTTCTAGACTATCAGAATTTCCCTGTTATAGGGTGCCATCAGGTACAACAAATGTCCCTAAAGACAAGATGTAATGAAAAGATGTGTCCAGTCACCTTCAGTTTACTGATTTATATTATTTTCTACATAGATTCTATAAACATTGCCCTCAACCCTTCACTCTGCCATCTTCCACAGATCTAATGCTCATCTTGAAGTCACTTAGGTCATTTATTTTTCTCTACTTCTAAGTGATACAGGGAGTTGGGGGAAAACAACAACAAACAATACTGGAACCAATCCTCAGATTTCAATTCTAAGGTTGTGAACTGTGCTAACTTCATCACCTCTTATTGATTTGTCCAGTAGTCCTCATAATCACTACCACTCCTATTCTGTAAAAAAATACACATTTAAGACATGCACATAAAATGTCTTGAGTGGAAGAATAGAAAAGTATTTATTTCAATCTTGAATAATAACAGGTAAGCATGTTGTTGATGGGGATATACTTGATTGGAATGTGAATTTCAAGCGTGGCTGTCAAAATAAAGTTCTCAGGCCAACTAAATATAAAGATTTATGGTTTTGTTTGTTTTAAAAAAACCACATAATTAATTGTAAACTGTGACTTCATAAGCACATATTTCCTATATTCTGCTAGAATTTTAAAATGCCATGTAGTCTTCCACAAATCACCACCTACTGCTGTTGTTTCCTATAGATTACAGATAAGGTTAACCCATTTTGTGGAGACTTTATGGGTTAATAAAATTAAATAAAGTATGATAAAATAAAAGCTTCTATTAGTCAATATTCATTTGGATGATAGTTATGAATATTGACTATTTTGATATATTAATAGAAGTGACATAGACTATTATATCTCCAGTCAAAGCTTACTTCTTCTCATTATCAGAACTCTATTAAAGATATCTTTAAACAAAATGTTCCCACTCTTCTTACTTTTTTTTTCCCTCCGCAATTTCTCTATCAGGCCTAAACAAAGCAATAGTGATAAAAATCAAATACCTAAACAGATATTTCTAGACTAAATTCTTACAATACATTCAAAAGTCAAATAGAAATGCTGCTTGAGTTATTTGCTATTAACACCAACCATTACCACAAAAATCTAGAATTGAATTTAGTATTTTTATTTTTGCATACTAATATGAAAATGTATTAAATATAGAAATAACAAATAATAATAGGAGAGTAAGAATAAGAGTAAGAGTAGATTCATGAGTTTAAGGGAATGTATGTTGTCAAACTTTTTATCATAGTAAGTTTTACTGGTTTGGGCGCTCCACTCCTGTCTTTTCAATTGTGTTTTCATTTCATTTTTTCCTCCTCTTTATTAAGAATACAACTGCAATGCATAAAATTTTGGAATTATAGAAAAATATAAAGATGTTTGGAAAACATGTACACACAGCCATTGGTGATGGCTCTTAACCACATACACATTTTTAAATCTAATTACATTGGTTAAGATTATACCAAATAATCTAAACATTCTTCATAAATATAATCTTAAAAGGTGAATTATACAGATATACCAACATTTACATAACTATACCCTTGCTATGGACATCAATGCTGTTTTCCATTTTTCTTAATTATGATGTGATAACATAAAGCAATCTTTGATCATATGTATTTCCATTTTTAAAGAAAATAGTCTAGAACATTTTGAGCATAGTTAAGTAAACTCATAACTAGGTAAAAGATTACAAATATTTGATAGTCTGATGGTAAAACCAATTTATTCTTCTTCCAGTGATTGTTACCATGGCACAAACCTCAAGAGCATATATCATATATTTGGTTTTAAAATTCTGTTTACTTTGATACTTGATTGATATCTTAATGACCCATGTTGATGTTTAAATTTGAATTTCTTTAACAAATAATTAGAAAAAAATTACAATTTTTGTTTGCCATGTATATTTCTTATCTTGGTTACTAGCATTTTATGTTCTCTGTCCCACTATCTGTCATAATTATTTTATTTATCACTCATGGATGTGAATAAGCACTTTATATATTAGGATAGTAAACTTCCGTATAATTGTCATAAATACTTTTTTCCAAGTTTAATTTATTTTACAATTATTTTATGGTAGAGATTTTACTTCTGCTCTTCTGGTTTAATATCCTAATGAATAAATAAAATTTAATTAGTATAAAAAACAGTATTTAATCAAGGGATTCTTAAAAGGATCCTGTTCTTTTTGCCATTGCCTTAAATGAAGTCCTTTCTTTGTCATTCTTTCATCTTTAACTATCCACTTTATTAAGTTAGGATAACAAAATAAAAAGCTATGCAAAAGTTAAATAGTAAAATATGGGCAATAGGATGTGGACAGAATTTATTTCACAATATTAAAATTCATTTCTATATGGAGGTAACTGCAAGAGTTGCAAAGAATGGTACCTTGCTTTCAAATCACAGAATAGCTGATTTCTATAATTTTGTTCCTTTACCCTGATTTTAGGTAATACTCACTTTTCTCTAGTATTACACTTGCTTTCAGAACTTTAAATTGTCTTTTTTTCATTTCAAATCCTATCATAATGCAAAAGCTGAGCACCTGTATAATCAGCTTACCCTCTTGTCTAATAATTTCTCATAAGGTCTTTAATACTAATAGCTCTTGAGTACGTCTTTAACAAATTGGAATCTGGTGTTCTTGAAATTCTAAAGACTGCATTTGATTCCTTTCTATCTACATACCAACTATTCCCAGGTCTTTGCTTCCTGAAATGCATAGATGCTATTCTTCATTTCTCTGACAAAATTTACAGAATTATTTAGCACTTAGAATAGGACACTAATGACTACCAAAATGAAAGGGGTCCAAATTTGTAATTTTAACAGAAAATTCTAAGAGAAAAGGTCCAAAAAGTAAAGTAGTCACAAGCCTGTCTCAGCACACTCAGCAATTACCAATAATAATCAGGAATTCATTCTAGTTTAGTCACTCTTCATTTTATTCATATCTTTTTAGGAGTGATTTTATAAAGGCTTTAATAAGATCCATTATTATGGAAATGGCAAAACATTTGGTAAGAATCCTCAAACCCAGCCAGGCTATTAATAAAAACAGGACAAGATAAAACCTCTCCAGTTACTAATAAGATGAGATTTCTGAAAATCCCAGAGATAATCAAAGTCAGTTTTATAGTATTTCTAACAAGATTTTCACTTAATGAATTCTCATATCTGAACAAGATAGATACACATATTACATGAATGATGAGAGGGACTGTTAGAGGGTCAACATTTCTCTCTAAATGCATGAAAATTGATGAAGAGCACTTATAAAACTTTTATCACAAAAATATAATATTCTAAGTATATTTTCCTTTCTACCTATTGTCTTCTTCTTTTCTTTTATTAATTTGTGAACATAAAAGCTAAAGTCTTCAAAAATAGCCTATACAGAATATTATTCAGAAGGTATCCATTATAGAAACATTTACACACAGAGATCCATTTGTAATTTATAGGATAAATGTAAATTATTTATGTTCATATATTTTGCAGTACTTGTACCATTGTTTCCCTTTGAGATAATAAACAAAATTTTATATGAGGAATGTAGGGTAAGAACAATACAATCATTTCCTGCTTATCCACAGTCTTATTTCCAGAAGTCTCAATTTATAGGATTTTAGGGAGAAATTCAAAGTGAAAAAGAAAAGTTCTCTCAATTTGACCTATAGATTCACTGCAACCCTAGTCAAAATTCCAGCAAGTTATTTTGCGGATATTGTCAAACTGATTCTAAAGTTTCTAAAGACAAAAGACCCAGAACAGCCAACAGCATACAGAAGGAGAACAAAATTGAAGGACTGACACTATCTGACTTCAAGACTTACTATAAATCTACAGTAATCAAAACTATGTGGTATGGCAAAGAATAGCCAAGTATATCAATGCAACATAACAGAGCCAGATATAGACCCCCATAAAAGGAGTCAATTGATATTTGATAAAGGAGCGAAGGTAATGCAATAGAGCAAAGATAGTCTTCTCAACAAATAATGCTGAGACAGCTGGACATCCCCATGCAAAAAAATAGATCTAGACACAGACCTGACAATTTCACAAAAATTAACTCAACATGGATTACAAACCTAAGTGTAAAATGCAAAATTATCAAATGTCTTGAAGATAACGTAAGGGAAATACAGTATAGACAACATTGAGTTTGGTTGGATCATTTTTTAAATACAACCCCAAAGGCATGACCCATGAGAGAAATAGTTGATACTCTGGACATGACTAACATTAAAAATGTATGCTATCAAAAGACATTATCAAGAGACTAAAAAGACAAGCCACAGATTAGGGGGAAAAAAAAGTTTGGAAAAGACACATTTGATAAAGGACTTTTATCCAAAATATACAAAGAACTCTTAAAAACTCAACAATAAGAAAACTAAAAATTGATTAAAAAGTGTGACAAAGACCTTAGCAGAAACCTCATTGAAGATATAGAGATGCCAAATAAACATACAAGAAGCTGCTGCACATCATATGCCATGAGGGAAATTTTATTTAAAACAATGAGATACCACGATATACCTTTTTGGCCAAAATCCAAAACACTGACAACACCAAATGGTAACAAGGATGTGGAGCAACAGGAACAGAACACTTATTCACTAGTAGCAGAAATGCAAAATAGTACAGAAAACTTAGAAGACAGTTTGGTGGTTTCTTACAAACTAAACATACTCTTACCATATAATACAGCAATCATACTGTTTTGTATTTACCCAAAGGCATTGAAAACTTTTGTCTACACAAGAAATCTGCACACAGATGTTTATCATGGGCTTATTCTTAATTGCCAAAACTTGGCAGCAACCAAGATGTCCTTCAGTAGATAAGTAAATAAAATGTGCTACATCCAGGCAGAGGGATATTATTTAGTACTAAAATGAAATGACTCACATCAAGCCATGAAAAAACATGGAGGAATCTTAAATGCATTCCATGCATTTAAGAAGCCAATCTGAGAAGACTACATACCATACAATTCCAATTATTTGACATTCTGGAACCAGAGAGACATTAAAAAGATCAAGGGTTGCTGGGACTGGAGTGGGGGAGATGAACAGGCAGAACACAGATTTTTAGGGTAGTGAAAATACTGCACATGATATGTATAGGTATCACTATACATTTGTTGGAACTCATAGAATGAACAACACCAAAAGTGAATCCTAATGTAAACTATGGACTTTGGACGTTAATGAGGTGCCAATATAGGTTCATCAGTTATAACAAATGTACCACTTTGGTGGGGGATGTTGATAATTGGGCAGGCTATGTATCTATTATTGGACAGGAGATGTATGAGAAATCTCTACATTCCGTTCACTTTTCCTGCTCTAAAAGCTCTAAAAGTGCACTGAAAGTCTTAAGACACAAAAACAACACAGAACAAAACAAAGCGAAACCACCATCACCAACAAAAAGTCCTCTAAACAGGGGGAGAGGAGAATCCTGCTGCATTTCTCCCTGTAGGAAGGAAATGCAGGCATCTTTCCACTTTTATTAAGAACATGGATATGCATGTGTGTATCAAGTGAGGCTTACTATTTTAAATTATCATTCATGTTTCACTAGTAACTTCTAAAATTTTTTAGATACCACAAATTAGAAGCAATGATTAGGAAAACTGAAACGTACTTGAAATATTCAGAGCTGACCTCTTTGAGGTGTGACAGGGCAGGGGGTCACTGGGATTGCCACTAGAGACTACTTTAAAGAAGTGAGAATGGCCTCACAAGTGGAATAACCCCAAGGGCACAGCTCCATTAACACGTTAAATGTTGTTAAGGACACAGAGCTGTGCTGCTTCTCCTTGAAGGGCCCTTTATGAGAAGGACATAATCTCCAGGTTAGTTACCAGTCTCCGTAACACTAAAAATTCTTTGAAGTTTCATATTTTACCTTAAACTTTTCTATGAATTTTGCATCCTAATCCAAATATATGTGATTTTTACTTAAATCAGTGGTTCCCCTCTCTTCACGCAACCTCCCCTTAAATCTCGTAGTGAAATGTAGGCTTCAAGAAGTATGTCACGCTGACTGTAGTGGCTTCTTATGCCCTTTGGTTCACTCAGCTGCATAACTGATTTTGATCTTGAGAAGTCAGGTAAGGGCGACATATACTTCAGAAATATTTCTATAAAAATGACTGAAAAATAAGAACATTCTGAAAATTAAATAAATAAACTTCAGTCACTGAAAAATGCCCTCATATGAAACCCTATTGTTCCAAAATATCAAGTACAGCTGGCTTGGATAAGCAAGTCCTTTTTAGTTACTACTTTAGAGAATCTTTAACCATTTCAGTTTACATATGCAGAAAATAAAACTTGTGAGCTCACTTAAATTATTTAATCCTTAAAAGGTAATTTCAGCTGACATGTTGGCAACTTTGCATTTTCTCTGACTTTTAAACATAAACAGTGGTTGTCAAGTATATTATTTTAATGAGGCCATGCAATGAAGTCATAACGAATAGATACTGATACATTACAAAATAAAGCCAACCGCTTGCCAAGCTAATATAGTTTTTGTGTCTAATTTTTGTTAAAGAATGATAGGTAACAGTATCTAAAAGAAAAAAAAAACTTCCATAAACATTTCAAAAATACTGATATTTAATTCTCAGAAGTACAGCAATATTTCAGGAGTCAAAAGTAACACTACATAAAAAAGTAATGTTAATAACAACAATTACTATGTACCAGCACTGTTCCAATGGCTTTACATGTATGAACTCATTTAATTTCAGCCCCCAAGAGGTTGGGTTTCCCAGACAAGGTCACTGAGGCACAGAGGGTTAAATTACCAATGCAAGGCACACCAGAAATTAAGTAGAAAAACGAGAACATGAACCCAGGCTGGTGGATGCCAGGGATCATAGCTTTAAGAAAAGTACAGTTAGGAAGAGCATCACCACTGACCATTTATTAAAACAAAAGCAAAAAAACAACAAAAAAACCCTCTCTCAATGGCATTCTTTGTATCATACTATGCAAGCCTCTGACAATGAGAAGGAGCGCAAGGAGGGGCCTCTGCCCCCAGGAGCGCACAGCCCACCACTGCAGGCTGACCAACTACAAGAGTTCAAGTGCTTGCTTCTCTTAAACAACTACATATTCAAACCGTTTTTGCAGAACACATAACGATATCTTCAAGGTCCCTGATAACATCTTATAGCACTTGGACAAGGCAGTGTTTTGCTTGGTTAATCATACAGTAATGAAGAAAATGCTACTATTTGGTGCAGAGAGCTTTAAGAACATCAGTAAACCGAATGCAGTTAAATGGCAAACATGAACCTGTGACTCTGGATTGCATAGTGTCATCCCTGACTCTATCTGTGTGCACAGTGGGAGAAGTGGGGACTACTGGCAGGCGGTCAGAATGAGTTTCTCAGGTGGCACTGCCCCCAGGTTGCAGGACGTTTCAAATCTGTGGCCCTGTCCACTGAATGCCAGTGGTTTCCCCCACCCATCAGTCATTGCGGACACCAAAAACATCGCCACGTATTTCTGAACACCCTTAGGAGCCAGAGCTGCCCATAGTGGAGAAGCATGCTCTACACTGTGAATGTCTATTGTTATTCCTGTATTTCACTCTTGTAATTTTTGTCATTACTGCTCCAGCATAGACTCGAGCCCTGTAGTTAGAATCTAAATACATTAAAAAGGCAACATTCTTCTAAAAGTACTTCAAATACACTGATCTGTATACATAAACTCTTTCCTCAAGATTAGAACTACTGTACCATGGATCCTTTCTTTGCACTTAAGAAAAGCAAGAATCAGATAATATGTTAAGTTTTTAATTAGTAATATGTATTTTAATTGGTGACAGCAACATTAGGAAAACATATAAAAAAAGGAAATAATTCCCCTGACCTATGGCCATACCAATTTTCATTCTTTTTTAAAAAAATTATTTGTTTGTTTATTTATTTATTTGCAGAGAGAGCGGAAAGGAGAAAGAGAGGGAGAGAAACATCACTATGTGGTTGCCTCTCACTTCTGCCCCCAACTGGGGACCTGACGTGCAACCTAGTCATGTGCCCTGACTGGGAATCGAACCAGCGACACTTGGCTCGCAGGGCAACGCTCAATCCACTGAGCCACAGCAGCCAGGGCCAGTTTTTGTTCTTACATGGCAATTCATTTAGATTTTATGTACTATTAAAAAAAATAAAATGTTTAAGACCAAAGGAATTAATCTGACTTCATACACAAGGTCAGTTTTTCAACATTTTTATTTTGTATGCAGTTTTTTTGTGTGTGTGCTTGTAATTTTATGTACTTGGTGATAATACCTTCTATCAACATAATTGCTAAGGAACTATTAAGGCACCCCTTTACACCTCTGGCAAAATGAAACAAAATTCTGACTAGCAACAGATACTTTTTCTAAGCTCTGATCTCATTGAAATCAAAGAGAAGGATGTGATCTTACCAATCATACCCTGGAATTCCTTTGGGGACTCACATCAGATCCAATCATCTTAAAAATTATGACAGATCAAGAACACAGGCAACTGTACAATTTTAAGCAAAATCTAAAACATCTTCTAGTTAAAATCACAAAATAGCCTATATCAAGAAAGGTGACAAATACAAACTGTATTATAGATTTATAGGTTCTATTTGCTTCTGTAAGATTAGCATTATTAAATATACTTAACTTGAAATAATAAAGTCTATATTTTTAGTATGCTATTATTTATAAATTCCAGCTGTGGTATGTCACCATAGTAACAAGAATATATAAAGAGCTCAGTTCTATATGATATGATGGAAGCAGTACTAATTTAAAGAATGAAATATGCTTAAGATAGGTAGAAAGACTCTGCAATATTGTCATCAACCTGCTCATAAAAGAGGAGAAAGATGAGTATTTTGAAAAAGCAGATAAAAAACTGAATCGTTCTGCTGGACAATGATTGATAGTCAACTCTTGAGGTTGAGAAAATGAAATGGTTTTAAAATGAATGAATAAACTAAACTAAAGAAGCATAAAAAAGACAGACTCATGGGTAGGATGACAGCTAAGGGGAGTGAGGGTAAGGGTGGAGGGACTGAGCAAAAAGAAAGAAGTGCTGGTGGACATAGGCAACAGTGTGGTGATTACGGGGTGGGAGGAGGGAGGTATAAGGGGACTGGTAGTGGGAAAAAATACAATAAAGGGGGGGGTGTAAAAAAATGAAAGAGGCAAAAGAATAATTTAAAAAACATAAAGGAGGTGCCCTGGTCGGGTAGCTCAGTAGGAGTATCATCCCAATACCCCAAGATCGTGGGTTTTGATTCCCTGTCAGGGCACTTAAAAAAATCAAGTCAACTGATGCAGAAAAAGCATTTTACAAAGTACAACACCCATTTATGATAAAAAACACTGAGCAAAATGGGAATAGAAGGAGCATACCTCAACATAATAAAGGCCATATATGAGAAACCTGAAGCCAATATCATACTCAATGGGCAAAAACTGAAGGCATTCCCCCTGAGATCAGGAACAAGACAAGGATGTCCACTCTCTCCACTCCTATTCAACATAGTCTTGGAAGTTCTAGCCACAGCAATCAGACAAGAAAGAGAAATAAAAGGCATCTATATTGGAAAAGAGGAAATAAAACTGTCATTAGTTGCAGACGACATGATAGTGTACAAAGAAAACCCCATAGACTCCACAAAAAAACTACTCGACCTAATAAGTGAATTCAGCAAAATAGCAGGGTATAAAGTCAATATTCAGAAATCGAAGGCATTTCTGTACACCAACAATAAAACATCATAGATAGAAACTAAAAGAAAAATCCCATTTACCATAGCAACAAGAAAAATAAAGTACCTAGGAATAAACTTAACCAAAGAGGTAAAAGACTTTTACCCACAGAACTATATAACACTGAAGAAAGAAATTAAGGAAGATATAAATACATGGAAGCATATACCATGTTCATGGATGGGAAGAATCAACATCATTAAAATGTCCATACTTCCCAAAGCAATTTATAGATTCAATGCAATCCCTATTAAAATACCAACGAAATATTTCTCAGACCTAGAACAAATACTTCAAAAATTTATATAGAACCAAAAAAGAGCCTGAATAGCCACAGCAATCTTGAGGAAGAAGAGCACAGTAGGAGGAATCACAATACCTGATATCAAACTATACAAAACCACGGTAATCAAAACAGTCTGGTACTGGCATAACAACAGACATATAGACCAATGGAACAGGATAGAGAGTCCAGAAATAAACCCAGGTCTATATGGTCAATTAATATTTGACAAAGGGGGTAGGAACATAAATTGGAGTGAGAAGAGCCTCTTCAACAAATGGTGCTGGGAGAACTGGACAGGGTCATGAAAAAAATGAAACTAGATCACCAACTTACACCACACATGAGAATAAACTCCAGATGGATCAAAGACTTAAATGTAAGTCATGGCACCATAAAAGTCCTAGAAGAAAACATAGGCAGAAAAATTTCAGATATTCCACGTAGCAACATTTTCACTGATACATCTCCTAAGGCAAGAGAAAGAAAGGAAAGAATAAACAAATGGGACTACATCAAACTAAAGGGTTTCTGCTCAGCAAAAGAAAACATCAGCAAGATGAAAAGGAAACCAACCATATAGAAAAATATATTTGCCAATGATACCTCAGACAAGGGATTGATCTCCAAAATATAAAAAGAATTTATACGACTCAACACCAAGAAGACAGACAACCCAATAAAATAATGGGCAAAGGACCTGAACAAACACTTCTCCGAAGAGAACATAAAGAAGGTCCATAGACACATGAAAAAATGCTCAACATCACTAACCATCAGAGAGATGCAAATAAAAAACACAATGAGATACCACCTCACACCAGTCAGAATGGCCATCATCAACAAATCAACAAACAACAAGTGCTGGCGAGAATGCGGAGAGAAGGGAACCCTGGTGCACTGTTGGTGGGAATGCAGACTGGTGCAGCCACTATGGAAAACAGTATGGAATTTTCTCAAAAAAGTAAAAATGGAACTGCCTTTTGAACCAACAATTCCATTGCTAGGACTATATCCGAAAAATCCTGAAATGCTAACCAAAAGAGTCTATGCACCCCTATGTTCACAGCAGCACTGTTTACAATAGCCAAGTGCTGGAAACAACCTAAGTGCCCATCTGTAGATGAGTGGATCAAAAAACTGTGGTACATTTACACAATGGAATACTATGCAGCAGAAAGAAAGAAGGAACTCCTGCCATTTGCGACAACATCAATGGAACTGGAGAGAATTATGCTTAGTGAAATAAGCCAGGCAAAGAAAGAAAAATACCTTATGCTATCACCTATTACAGGAAACTAATGAACAACACAAACAAATGAGCGAAATTGAAACAGGTATGTAAACAAGGTGTAGACTAACAATGACAAGGGGAAAGAGGGGAGGGAGGGAAGGGGAAAAGAAGGGGAAGGGTGTAGGCAAAGAACATGTATAAATGACCCATGGACATGGACAACTGCATGGGGACTGACTGTGGTAGAAGGGGTGGGCAGGGAGTGGGGAAGCAAGAGGGAAAAAAAATGTGGGACAAATGTAATAGACAAACAAACAAATAATTTTTTTTTCTCTTTCTCTCTTTAGCGGGGGAAGAGAAAAAAAAAAGAGAAAATATAAAGAATGGAAATGCAATTCCAGTGAATATTAGAAGGACAAAGATTTTCCTTCACGCTGTATATTTTTCTCCCTACCCGATCCCTCCAGAAATTGGCACCCTGAAGAAGTAAGTAATGACATAAGGTTCTTTGCATGAAAATAATAAGACCAGTTGTTAATAGAGGTCTTGTCGACATGCCTGGGCTCTGGTTGTTACCAAAAGCCCTAAGGAACCAAGAGTGACCTCAGAAGGTAATAAAAGCCCACGAGGAAAAAGGCCTGGGACCTAGGTTGGATGTGCGGTCCGTGGCAATCTTTCCAGGGAAGGAATGAAGGTTGCTTTCCTGAGGCTAAAAGGGACCTTAAAGCACAACGGAAAACGTGAAGGACTTGGAAAAGACAGGTGTCTACAGACAAGGCTGAATGGCAGGTACGTGGCTCAACTTTGGCGCCCTGAAGGGCAGACTGAAGGTCACCCTAAATGTTCCGTGTGTAAGTTCCAGCAAAGCAGAACTAAAGATCATAAGTGGTCATTTGCTGCTCCTGTTGAGTTCATGCAAATGAACAGGATCAATTAAAAATGGACCTAATACAGTCCCTTCAACGACAAGGGGGATAAGCTTAGGGAGAAAAATCGTGACCCAAGGAAAATCACAATGCCTATTGGTAGACTATAAAGTAATACAACTAACTGTCGTTAAAGTCTCTTTTCATTTAAAGTTACCTTGCATTTGTAAGTTAAACTAGATCTGTGACATCATCAAAGATGCTTAATTTACAGGCAAGAAGAATGTCAAATCCCTTGCAACTGGATGTCTCCCCATTAAGACAGGCTTATAGAACTAGAGAAGGGTTTGTGGGTTATATTACATAAATTAACATGTGTTTTCTGTTTTCAAAGGACATAAGCCTAGGATCGCATTACCTGAGTGATTGTCTGTACGCATAAGCCTCACTTAATCCTGTCTGCAGCGCTGCCTCCTGAGACTCAATGGTTTGGCTGTACCAAGTGGCTGGGTTGGTGAAGAACGGGGTGGTCTGTGGGCTTCACCTTAAAAGAGGTTTCTCTTTTCTATTCCAATGGTTTGGACAGAGAAGACCCAGAGGTCTAAGAGGGGGGAAACCTAAAATATTTCCCTCAGTCCAAGCTAAATATAGTGGACAAAAGGGTTCTGGACGGATATGATGTGCCTGGCACACCTTCCTCCAAAGAAGCTCCTCTTTTTTTTTCCCTATTGGGGACATTGAAAAATTAATACCTGCCTTTTGTCATCTAGTGGTTACGGATTGAATGATACCTTCTAACCCTGTTCCCAAATCTGTTGCCCCCAGAATACAAAAAGGACGCCAGCCTGTTAAACCAAGCATGCCGTTGTCTGGGGACAGGCATGATCCTTCCCCATGTGGGAAGGCCACCCCCCCCCTCCACACCCCCACTCTTATTAGGGATTTCTGGACCCAAGAGTAGGCAGGACGATGACCACGCCCAGCTTGAAGCAGCTAGAAGAGCACTGTCCTCTATAGGACAGTCGCCCACTGTCCTCTATAAGATTATAAAGGGTCTAAAGTCTGAGGTGGGGGGAATGTTACTTTTTTTATTGTTATAAAAAAAATCAATTAATGAAGTAACTCTAAAATAATGGTAACATAGGAAAGGGATAAACCGGAGAGATTGCATGCAGGAACCATGGACATGGACTGGGGAAGGGAGGGATTGCTGGGGGAGGAGGGTGTTGGATGGGGGGGAGCAAAGGGGAAAAAATAGAACTATTGTGACAATATAATCTATAAAATTTAATAGAATAACAGAAAAAAAATCAAGTCAACTAATGAATGCACAAATAAGTGGAACAACCAATCCATGTTTCTCTCTCTCTCTCTCTCTAATCAATAAAAAATAAATTAAAAAACAAAACAAAACAAAAAAGAACCAGGAGGAAGAAAATGCCAGGAGAAGAGCTGTTATGTCAAAATAACCACGTGATAGTTGCTTATCAACTCAGCAATAAGACAAAACTGACTAAAACTTATAACTTGATGTATTATACATATATATTCAGTCTTCATATTGGAACAAAGACAAAAAGAAGCATAAGATCAGGTCGCTGTCCTCAAAGAACATGTAAGCATGCGTGTGCATTTTTTATTTCATTTAGTAAACAATATTGAGTATGTTTAGGTGCCAGGGAACACAGAGACAGACAGGACACTGACCCTAGGCTTAAGAATTAATAGTCTAATAGAGAACTCAGTCCTCTAACAGTTCACTATACTAAAATAGAAGTACATAGAGTATTACAGGAACATAATGTCATAGCAATATTTTTGCCAGTTATTCAGAAAGAACTGCTGCTTATATCTACACTAAAATTTGGATTTTATTGTAATTTAAGTGACAGCGATTTGTGAAATATTATAAAATCCACAATTTGTTTAATTGACTAAAGGCAGATCAATGCACATGAAGACATTTAATTCAGATGTGATTCCTGAATTTAAAACAAATAATTCCAAGTTCTTTAAATCCTTCCAATATCTAACTGCCACAGGAATGTATAGAAAAAACACTGACTGTAGTGAAAGCTTTACTAAATGATACTACAGTACTGACTGCCAAATAAGCCACTGAAGTGGGACTTTTGGAACAATAATGTCTGCAAGTACATTCTCTTTTTCACATAATCTAAAGAGAAGATTAATGTAGAAACCTCTCAGCTCCCCTTACAGAAAGCTCGCCAGGGTGCTGGGGAGAACAAAACATGCACAGCCCTGAGAGTGGTGGCAAGATCAGGGCAGGCCACTAGCCACCGTCCAGCATTCTGTTCATGTTACCAGTCATTCTTTTCACTTGTCAGTGAAAGCAAGCTTCAGCTTAATTCAGTGCAAAACAGGCCAAGACTGCAACTTTTCCCAAAGTCATACGGGCAAATACTATTTCCGCCATGCAGTAAAGTATTCAAAATTCTTGAAAGAATTACTCCTCATGCCCCACTCCCCTCCCCCGACATGAATCACTGAAAGAATAAATTCCATTTAGTAAAGAAAATCAAAATGCCTTCTTTCTAGCTAAAAAAAATTACCATCTAAGTCAGTTAAACTACTTGAACTGCTATATGCTTTTCAAACACCATCTTTCATTCCCTATTATCCATGCATTCAATAACAGTCTTCAACTGCCTACAGTGCCCTACACCGGGGACTGCAATCTTCTTCTTAAGGGCCGCAGAGTAATTATTTTAGGCATTGCAAGCCAAGATGTAAAATCAATGAAATTACATAGGTATTTATAAAATCATTTAAATATATAACCATTTAAAATGTAAACATTTTTAGCTCACAGAAAAACAAACAAAACAGGCCATAATTTGCTGATTCTGATGCTAGATCACAGTCAAATATCCAGACTAGGTTATTAAATTTAAATGAATGACCTTTTGCACCAAGACTTAGCTTCTTCCAGTAAGAGCCTGCAGGAATGATCTAATAAGGCTCTGTTCAATAGAGTTATCCACTAGATAACAAATACTTCTATTATATTTCTCTTCATTACATATTTCAATACCTACAGAAGATGTTCTACACTGTAGAGTTTAATATGGTAGCCATGACACAAGTGGCAATTGAGCGTTTAAAATATGTCAAGTATGTCAGAGAAATAAAATTTTTATATTTTATTACATTTTAATTATTTTAAATTTATATTTGAATAGCCACATATGTTCTCTGCACCAAGCGTTTCCCCACCAGAGAGATAAATGTATATGGCAAATATAATCTGATGCTATTACACATTATCATCACTCCACCTAGATGGCAAATACATTTCATGTTACCTGCCAAATCCTAATGAATTGCAGTGGAGGTTCTATAGGGCTGTGTAGGCCAAGTCCGCACTCAGCGGGGACGAGTGCCATGATTGATTAGCCACACTTGCCATGAGTCAGGAGGAAGGGGTCACCTTCACATGGTATTTGTAGGCCCTTTCATATCACTCCTTGCCGTTTCACACAAAAGTTCTGAGTATAATCTGAATTTCATGTACCTTACTTTTAGAGAGAATAGCTTGACATCTAGAATCCAGCTCTCTTGATCATTATATTTCTGGTTGTAAATTACTCAACTGGCATTCTGATTCATTGACTAATCTCTTGTGAGCCTGGTTACATAAACTCCAACTGGGCAGTAGCATCCATTCTCAGTGAACTGACAAAATCAATTTTCTGAGCTGGCAATATTGACAAACCACAGATTATGGTAAATGCACAAAGGTAAATATTATGGGACCTCTCAGTAGCCAAACAGAAGGCTGGCTTTCCTGGGAAGAAAATAACTTTATTGGATACTTTTTTTAGACTTCAACAAAGACTATCTTTGATCAGTTTCATCATTTCCAATTTTACTAATTTTCTTTCTTAAATTTTTCTTCACAGATCTCCTATTGCCAATCTTGGATAATGTATAGCTCTATGTGAAAGTTCTTACCATCTCTCATTTTGAAGTCTAAAATGAGCGCGGTACTTTGGAGTCCACAGTTCTCTCACAGTATATGAATTCATCATCTGGCCCACATTACTTCTATCTTCACCTTTCTTTTGATGCCTGAATCTTTCCTTCCAAAACACACTCGGTCATACCCCATTCGTGACAGCATCATTTCTTCTTCATGCCCACACCCCACCCTAGTTAAACCTATGTTTTCTTGTTTTACCTTTCGAACATTTGCCAGCCGATTCATCATCAAGGACTCCTCTCGGTCGTCATCATCATCCAAGTCCAGCATGGGCATTCCAAAAGGGTCAATGATGCTGCAGCACCTGGAGCCTTCGTCTCGTGGGTCAAAGGGGTCCACAATTATGGGCTCTGTTCCTTTGATTTCACAGCGACAGAAGGGGCAGCCCTGGCCATCTGACTCCTGAACAAACACACAAAAAGAACATGATGATTGGCCTTTGTTCAAATAAAGCAGTATTGGGAGGGGCCAAAGGTTTCTAACTATAAAAAAAGGTTGCAAAAAAGAGGTTTTATGCTAGTCAGTGGGGAAAGGTCTGTCTTGAAGAGGTAGTGGAGTAAAACAGAAAGCCAAACTATATGATAAGTGTTCAGTATATCAAATTTCATTTTTTAAAAAATTTCCTTTAAAAAAAGTTTGGCCAAAGAAAAGTAGCCTAACCTAAGTTGCCTGAACATACACTTATAATATTAATGTATAAAACTTCAGTCCTTCAGAAAATTGGAAATTGAATCATGTCCCTTTTTACCAAAAGGCACCAGTGCTAATTAAACATTTTATAAAAGAACGTTTTGACAAAAAAATTATTATAAATAAAGTAATAGTAACAATTAGAACAACCCATTTTAAAATCCACTCTGGAAAAGTTCCTGTCCATAAAACTATGGCTAAATAGCACCATTTTAATTGCCTCAGTCTTAAAATCTTGATTTATACGTGGGAAAATATATAAATCTCTATTCAGAAGCTATCATCTATCTTCTAAAAGCCTGACATTCTGACACAGCTCACATGGAGTATACTATGTGAGACAGTCAGCTTTGCCCTTCATCTTCTTTCAAACTAGATACTATGAAATGGTTTCTGCAAATACTTTTACAACAAAAGTTTATTTATTGGTAGTTATTAAAGATTTTATTCTAAGTTTCCCTATTCCATTTCTCAAGTAGAACTGCCCTAAGAATTCACAGTTGGCAGGAAAATAGGGCAAGACTGCTTTCTTGCCCTGTTGATAGTGCTGCCTTACAAACAGAGATGGCATTATGATACCCACCACTACATTTTTGTTTCTGCATTACAGTATACCCTGACTTTAGTAGTGTGTCATTTAAAAAATAGTAAAAATCATGAAATCATTTAAAGGCAGGAATTAGATGAATTAGAACCATTTTAAAGATGAGATGAGAGGTGCAAAGAGAACTAACATCTTTAAAGAAACCATTCAGTGCTTAACTCAAGACCGCCCCATACACTTGGTATGATGGGAAAGTAAAGACTGCCTATCCTGCAGTAATACTCTGATCAGCAGGGGAATATCATTCTCACTCTCCTCTCGTGGGATAATTACCGAACAACCCCTCCGTGGCAGATGCTGTGATAGGCAGTGTATTCTTCCTAAGTGTCACTTAGATTAACAAATATCTACATTGCCACAGAAATGGTCAAAATAAAGAAAAACAAACAAAAACTTTCTGGATTGGTTAATGAGTAGAAATTGAAACATTCCTCATTTATTTGCTGTTACATAATTTGGGCCAGAAACTTGGAATGGTAAAATAACTGAACTAAAGTGGTGAAAAAAAAATACAGACATGCTAATACAAAATTCTTTGATGTTTACTGTCACACATGTTCAGGACTGGTAAGCTTCAAGGCAACTTAAATAGTATTTGGTCCATGTGTGATAAAACTGAAACTTAATTCTTCTATCTTATGTTGATATTTTCTAACACAAAACTAAACCTTTTTCCTATCTTTTGATAAGAAGAACATTAAATTAAGTGCATATTCAGTACATTGTCATCTGGGTGAAGCACACCCTACACATCACGTAAACTTGTCTGTGAAAGTTTTAGTACATATATCTAAAAAACAGAAAATCTCTTAAGACCTAATTATAATTATCATAACTAAAAATGAGTCCACTCAATCTAAAACAGTGAAGTCATACTGTTTTTGAGTGCACTGCCTAGACTGTGTGAGCCACTGTATTTGACTACAAAGGCTTTTCTTAGAAACTTCAAGGTCAATTTCATGTTTTTTTTTTGTTAAGGGGGACTTACAGTTTATGCCATCTATTTCCTAATAAAGGGTGACTAAAAAGATTAAGTTTGGAAAGGGAAGGAGGTGAAAAGGCAATAATAGCATCTTGATGGTACAAGAAAAAGACTGGAAACAGTCTGTCTATTATAAAACCCAATTTAGGTTCTACTCCATCTCTCCTATCTGAAATGCTATACAAATCAGTGATGTGTGTTAGAGTAGCTGTCTTTGAGTATATATCACAAAAGATATCTTCTGTCAGCTTTATCTTTGTTGAGTTTATATTACCCATTAGATCAAAAAAACAAAAAACAAAATAAAACAAACACCCGGCTACAACATACATCCTTTTTGACTTGTAAACAGATCACACTGAAAGTGTCTCCTTGACAGTATTTACTGTAACACGACTGTTACTGTCATATGCAAATTAAGTTTAACCATAAATTCTCAGATGCCACCTTGGTACTCTGTCCTGCTTCCTATTAGATGGTTGACTGACTATACATGACGAATGCATTCAGTAGGCCTATGACGCATCACCATTGAGCCTCAATAATTAAAATAATGTTTCTGTCAACATATACTTAATGCAAGATCAAGACACATATGTTAATGAAAAAGAAAGTTAAATAAAAATAACCCATTTTCTAGTCTCCAACATATTAACATTGTGAGACTGCTAAGAGGAAGTACTTGGGACTCCACCATTCTAACTGACTCAGTAGATTTCACTTCCTCAAATAAGAAATACTCCCACAACAAAAGATATAGAAGGTATGGTGGGTACTATGCTTATCTGAAATTTAACTATGTAATATGCTCATAATAAAATAATTCAGATATATGCCAGCCATTAATACTTTAATTCAGCAATTTTCAACTAGTGTGCCACAGTACACTGGGGCACTGTGGGAGACGTGCTGCAAAATTTTTAACACATGCAATATGCGACTATTTAGTCAGGGGCACGGACCTCATTTCTCTTAGACTGACAAATGAAAAATGATTAAACAGCCAACACAACAACAGCCATATAGTATGAATGAATCAGATAATTTTTTTTTTTTTTGTCACATCAGAAAAGAAATCTTTTTGGTTTGCTACAGAATATTAATTAGTTTGTGGGTCACGAGATGAAAAAGGTTGAAAAAAATCACTGTATAAGTTAATGATATTAAATATAAATATCATTTTGGAAAACCTGAGAGCAAATCAACATTGACAAAAAATAGAAAAAAAAAATTTCCAAAAAAGGTACCATTCTTTAATAATACTCTATGCAAAAATCTGAATATTACCAGAATCACCTCATTATCATTATGTCAGACACCTTCCATATTCTTTCTGTTTAAATATTATTCAGATGTACATTATCTCAAATAAATACCTTTTTTAAAATTTTCAGGATGATTATTTGAGGACAGAGTTTAATTTAAGGTCAAACACTTTATGCTTTCACACATATACTATATCCATGGAAGGCCTGAGAGAATACACAGGGCTTCACGAGTCTCATTTTAGAGTGCATTTTATATCTTTACTGTGCAGGTATGTCTTCTACATCAGTCTAATTTATATTATATAGTTCATGCAAATTTAAAGTCACCATAAATCTTTTCTAAAAATGGAACAATTAAAATAAATAAATAACTAGATAGATACATGTACACATACGTACACTGAGAGTAAAGTGAGTCCATACTAAGCATTCTCAGAGCATAATAATTCCCACAGAAACTCAGTAACTTCTTGTTAAAAGAATAAATAAAAGAATGAATGAGGACCACTAGTAGTACTCTTAGACTAAATAACCCAGAATGAGAGAGATCTTTGGTTTTGGCGCTCTTTTACGATGCGCAAGGGAGAAGACATTGGTGAATTGAGTTAGAACTTCTCTTTTTAATTTGGGAGGCCCATGAAAACAGTGAATCACAAAAGGAACACAGACATTCTGAATCAGGACAACTGGCCTCGGAATACTACACCCAACAACTGTGACACTGAATAAGCCATTTCATCTTATTTGTAGCATTTGAGAGAATGTATGTTTTCAAGGGCATCTTAAGATCAAGGAAGATAAATTCACTCACAGCTTTCCAAAGTGCTATGTACATTCCAGGTGGTATAATTACTGCAAAAATATTCTCGAGAACAAACAAATATAGTAAGATAACTAAGAAAACATATGTTAGCATCTGAAAAAAATCCAGTTATCCATAAGAATTCCATCTTGTAATAAAATCAATTTAAAAACTGCAAAATTATCAGTGTATACAAATTAAGAATAATCAGAACTATATCTTCCTAAAGCAATACTATCAGTTACTATATACGGAACAATAATAACTAAAATTAACTTGTTTAATCCTATGAGATAAGTACAGTGATAATTCACATTTTACCAAAAAGAAAATTCAAAGTTTATATAATTTGAGGGAGGTCACACAGCGAAGCAAGACTGAATAAGAAATTACATCCTAGACATCTGTTTTAAGATCTTAATCTTTCATCACTAAACTATCACTATATTATACTGTAACAGCAAATTAAAGTTAAGTATTTTGTACAAGTTGCAAGTTTCAAATTAAAGAAGCTACTATAATCAATAAATATTGTTTGCTCTAATTGAAGTCTCAACTTTTAATAGGAAGGTGCAAAACTTGTCCTACTAATTATACTATTCCTAAGGATATTTTTTAACATAGAAAGAGCTTTTCTTTAAAAAAAGTTATTGCTAGAATCCATTTGAAAATTTTAATGCATGAAGTTTATGAGAGTTCTGAAGACATTTTATTTAATGGGGCCAACTTTTAAAACACCTATTAAAGTCCCTTTTTAGAGTCAACTGAAAATGTTTCCAAAGTGTCAATAGCTGCTATTGTACAGCAAGACACATCATAATACAGTGAGAGTCTATTTAATATAGTCACTAGATTTGTCTACCAGATTTTATTTGTTCATATCTGTCTCACCCTTTTCATTCCTGTCATCTGTAGAACCATGACATCATTGTAACAACATTTTTGGACAACTCAATTGGCCCCTACATTATTCCCAAAGTGGAAGAGGAGCTCCAATATTTTACCACAAACAAAAAGACACAACATATGATCAAAGACATAAATACCAAATTATAACATTCTTAAAGGCAAATATTTATAGTACTAAGGCTACAAAATTTCTCTGAGGATAGAAACTGGTTGCTTTTGAAGGAAGATACAGTAAAAAGTTATTTCTTAGTGCCTTAAATGTGATGTATTGGATTCTCACCTGTCTTAGAGACCCCCCCACACTTTTTTTCTTTTAACCTGACAATGCTCACACAATACAGGACATTTGTAAATCTCTTTAATCACATGTAATATTAAAATTAGAGCTTATTGATTTTGAACTATTGACTTTTTTGTGAATTACTACTTTGAACGCTCCTATATCTTTTCTTTAAATTATTTTGAAAAAGTATGCAAAAGAAATAATCATAGGAAAAAACTAATTTTACTTTTAATTGAATTCCTTAGCAGTAATTCAAAACAAGGCCATAAATCCAATCGATACATGTGTATCCATTTTTATTTTGAAAGCAATATTTGAGAAACATGATTTTTAGTTTGTGCCAATCATGAGCTCAGAAAGCCATTTTCTAGATTCCTGAAAAAAACAAAACAAAACAAAAAACATAGAATGGAAATGATTCATTACTTTACACTTTATGTGGTAACCCTGCAATATCATTGATGCATAATATGCTGCTACAAAAAAAGGAAGATATGGAAGAATTCAAGATGAAGAAAAAATGTTTTGTTAATATCGTGAAATAGTGTGGCAGTGAAAGAAATGCTCCAAGTTTTATTGCCAAAGTTAGAACAGAAATGCCACACCCGGCATGATCATTTCAAAGAGTGCCTCTAGAGAGGTGATGATTCAACTTATTTTGTGCTCTTTGCAAACTCTGGCTTATTCGATTTATAAAATAACAAATATTTCAGAAGGAGAAAAAAGTATCTGACACGTCTTCAGAGGCAGAACTAATGGGCCATTATGACAGCAATTAAAGAGTAATCAACACGACTACTGTGTATTTCTTAGGAGTTCTGTTAATTATCTAAAATTTAAGTCTCCCATGAATTTCAATTAAAACAACATAGGGCATCAAATAGAAGGAAAAGTTGGTGGAGAACGACTTGCTAGAAGTTCGCACAAGCATGTTTTATGGTCAGGGTTTAGTATTTCCTATTGGACTCTGATTTATCAGAGCTTCTTGGCAGACATGCAGCCTATAAAATCCTTTCCATATCAGCATACCCAACCAAAGTAAGAGAAAGTAACAAAAAAATACATCTTACCCATAATGAAACTTGAAGGATAATAGGATGTTCATTTTAAGCAATTAATACCATGCCCCTTTATAAAAATTACAGATTACATTTTAACTTCTTGAGGATAGGGGCTCTTTCTTAAGTGTTCTTAGCTCAGAGATTAGTACAGTACTCAGGACATAGCAGCAGGCCTGGGGCATGTGCAAGAGGCAGTCAGTTGATGTTCCTCTCACACATTAATGTTTCTCTCCCTCTTTTTCTCCCTCTTTTCCCCTCTCTCTAAAAATAAATTTTAAAAATACATAATATTATTGCAGTCAATAAAAGTAAAATAATGTGGCGCAAAAATAAGTGGGAAAAAAGTCAAATGTGAAAAGCTGAAGGGAATCACCCAACTACAGAATGGAAAAAATGGATCTGAAGTTTAAAATTCTTAGGATTCATTCTGATTTTGAGCATAAGAAGAGTTCTTTGATAAGATCATAGTTACTTCTCAGAAGAGAAATGGACAGAACTAAGACATTACAAGGGCTTTTCAAAGCTGATCTATAGTATCAATGTCTTTTTACTTAATGTAATCTTAATCCTCTTCTTTTCTTCCCTTTACATACTCTATAGCATATAGTCATAATCATTTGCTAAGTAACTACCAATGTGTAGGTAGTTGGCATGATTGCTCAGTGAGAGGAATTCTAAAATAGGTAAAGCAATCCACACTCTATAGAGGAGAAAAGGATAAATATGCAAATGTTTATAATACAACTACAACAAAGTAAGAGCTTACAGGAACATATATAAGAAAAATATTTATTAATCATGAACTATCCTGTGTGGGAAGAATTTTAAAATTATGCTAAAATAATTCCTTAGCAAATTTTTCAATTATCTATATGCAAAATTCTATGATCATGTTAAAATGTTAATAACTTTAATTACTAGTGTCATGAGTGTGATATCATTTGATTATTTCAACCTCTAAGTACTTATGAATTTGTCATTTTTTGTTACTACTTTACTTAGCAAACTACTTACTTTATTACTACTTTCTTAGATGGCTTCTCCTAAAATTCTACTCAGATTGTTTTCAGTGCTTGACAATATATACACTTCCTCAATTTCTAAAAGTAAAACTGAGAAGTGAGATGTACTTTAGAGTAAAACAGAGAAATAGCAAATGTTAACAATTTATTAATATGACTGGACATATCTTCATGCAAGGCCATCTGATCAATGTGAAAAATCATAAAGTGAATCAAGGAATTGGTCAGCTCTTAGCAAGAGGAACTGTACCATTTGGAGAATGCACAGTAATCTACAGGAAAGTTGTGGCAATGTAAAGGGTAAAAATAATAAGTACCAATGACAACTGGGAAATATTCCTATGCCTTTTGCACATAACATACCTATTGCAAATAGTTCACAAATGTAATAAAATATATCGCATTGACCTTGAAATTTTAAGATGTTTCTTTCAGGAAGTATACAGAAAATAAAATAAAATCTTTTTTGTTGTTTTATATCCAGCAGTACTCTTCTATTCACACTAGACCACAGGTAAATAGCTATTTTATACAATACTTTAAACAATAATCTCTGTTAATCAAAGGTGTCTGCCAATATAATGGGAGCTTCTGACTTTTAGCCCACTTAATTTCCAAATATGAGTTAAGTATCAAGTTAAAGATGCCAAGTCTTGCAATATGTGCATTTGTCTGTGCTCTGAGACAGGGCTCCAAGAGAGGACGAAACACACAGACCATCCAGGGAGGAAGAGTACTGTGAGACTGTACTAGTCTAAAATTCTAGTTTTCTTTAGGGAGGAATGCAAATTTTTACTATTTTTACCTATGAGAACCACACTACCATACGTTCGTAATGCAAAAGTCACGCATAATTAACCTCTGTCAGTTTAATACTTACACTGAAATGCTGACTGGGGTATCAGTGTGGCATTTGAAACACACTTGCAAACAGTTTATGCCTTCTACCAGCGTAACTAAATTTATTCAAAGTCATTTATAAAAAAACATTTCTAAGTCTGCAAACTATTATTGCTAACCCAACTTAAATAGCAATCAAGTGCCCAGAAATTGAGAAGGAGCTTGTTGATGCCATACTAAACATCCTGCTTCCTCCAAGTTCTCCTATACTGTGTTAAATTCACCAACGTCATGAAGGAATAAAGGGAAATTAGGGCAAGAATATCAAGGAAAAACTAAAGTAAAATATAACCCAAATGAAAGACAGAATTTAGGAATGTTGAATGATTTTAACTGAGTAAACAAAGATATCAAGAGTTTAGGAATGGCTTTGAAAACTTAACTCAATTGTAATTATTTTCCTAGTTCTTCCTCTTCTAATTCACTCATTTAAAAAATATCCGCAAAGGAAGAAGAAGGATCTTTTTATACAAACAGGTGAAAATCATGTTTTCTTCCTGAGGAATAAGCTCCACAGGCACCAGTGCTCCTCTGGTGTGCACTCCCCCTCCCTGACCCTCGAAGGCCTCCTGTCCTCAGGCAAGGCAGAGGTCTGGGCCACAGGAAAAACCAAGGACTGGGAGCACTCAGGAATAGGGTAGAGATGTTGATAATATACTCAAATGCAATTTTTAAAAAAACACTTGAAATTTAATTATTTGCTTTCTAAACCTCATCAACAATATTCACTTCAATATTGGCTGTGTTGAACAGCAGCTAAAAATGGTTTGATCAAACCATTCTAGGAATCTTCCAAGTACAGTACTCAAAATTGGAAATTCTGTCCAAAGAGTCATTTTAAAATCCCACCCTTTCTTACAGTTAAAGAAATATAAGAAAGCCCTTGGGGAAACCAGTTATTCTCTAGGTCTTATTAAAAAACATCAAATCAGTTTACATTTATTGAACATCTGCTTAGAGAAGGATAAGCAGTTTCTCTTCGATTCTGCTTCCGTATGTTGGAAAATTTAATTCCTGTTTCTGTGGGAACCACAAATATTTGGGAGACATTTCCTGTCTGATTCCCCTATTTTAGCCTTACAGAGCAGCCGCAGATGTATGTGAGACAGGAACCATGCCTCCTCGGGAGAGGAGTGGTGATTGAAACATTAGCATACGATGTATCTACTAGAGTTTACTCTGCTTAAGAATCTGACCTAATATAGGCAGGATCTGATCTGCAGTAAATTGTGTAAACATAGTTAATTCGCAACATGGATAAGTGACTTTCTGAAACAAATACTGTAACAGAAGTAGAAGTACTTATGACTAATATAAAGTTATACATGGAAAAGAAATAAAATATAAAGCACAGCAAAAAAAGTCAAATTATAAACTAACAAGCAAAATAAAGGCAAATGCATAGAGAGCAGGCTGACAGCTCATGGGGTGGTGAGGTGGGGTGGAGGTGAAGGGACTGAGCAAAAAGGAAAAAAAAGAAAGAACTCATGGACACGGACAACAGAGTGGTGACTGTGGGGGGAGGGGAGCGGGTGGAGGTGGAAGAGGGTATAGGGGGGATAAATGTTGATGAATATAAAATAAAATATAAAATTAAAAAATATATAAAATTTTTAATTAAACAGAAAATCATATTATATAAACTCAAACACATGAATTTTTTTAAAACAACTATTCAAATAACACATCTATCAGTATTATTTCCTGAGTCATTACGATGAAGAGAACTGAAAAGATAAATTGATAGGAAATATAAGGAAGATATTCATGTGGCTAATTAACCCTTGATTATACCTGCCATGCTGTCAGACAAGAGGTGCACATCAAATGCCCACAAGGCTCAATCTTGACATCTTTGTCGTTCTCAGCACAAATTTTACAGAGCTGAAAAGTGGAGCCCATTTCACAATATAATTCATATTGTTCCTGGAATTTGGGGGGAGGAGAAAAGCAATGTTAATGTATTTCTTTCATGAACTGTTAATGCTGAATTTTCTCAAACACAATGATTTACAGTACACCCTGACACTTGATCATGTCAGGATTATGTTGTCTTATGAACATGTTATAAATTGGTAATGATGATTTGGTTTACAAAATAATTTTTAAAAAGATTTGAGCTTCCATTAGCAATTGTATAAGCTTTTTTGTTTACTACTTCAAATTATTTAACATTTTATAGTATTCCTTTAGGAAGGGACTTGCTTAAATAGTCACAGTGATTGATACAAAAGACAATACTTATGGTTTTAAAAATCAATAAAATTAACTTCATTTTCTTTGTAAATGCCACATACTCATCTAATTTTATTGTCAAATGTAAATATTTATGAATACACTGATTCTGGCTATACATTAAATTTTATTTCTTATATATCTATAGAAATTCCAGAATGGAAGTCAAGCAGCATTTGCCCAGTGCTTCCTGCATGCTAGGTAGGTGGCCCACATTTACTGTCATCTCATCTCCAAAACATAAGAAGATATGTTGAATTAAAAAAAAAATACTTGAGGATCAGTTTAAATTTTTCTCAAATTCCATATTAAATCTCTAATTCTAAATTGCCTACTCTTTTTCCAATCTTAATCACTTCAGCAAACAAAAATTATTTTATTAAAACTCTCTTAATTTACTAGTTTAGAACCTTTAGGCATAGTAAAATTTTCAGTGTTCAAATACTGAAAAGATCTCTTACAAATGAGATCCAAATATATTGGAGAATGTAAAGAAAATACAAAAAAAAAAAGTGTTGTTTAATAGAGGTACAAAAAATTATAGAAATAAAATTTGTTTAAATTATGACAATGTTCTAATCTAGAAAGTGTCTATGTGTCTATGTACCAGGTACTGAGTAGGATAAATAAATGACAACATTTAATACCAAAACTACTAAAAGACCTTAAAATATTGATGAGAAAAAATATATATATACATACATAGATTTACATATATACACATACACATATTCATATGTAAATTTTGTGTCTACAATAATAAATGTATGGGTGACTCGGTTTTTTTTTTTTTTTTAAAGGAGAAAAGACAAGAGAGAATGGATCAGGGAAGAAAAATAAATAAATCTAAAGTAACCCAATATAAATTATAAATTAATGAAGTCCCTAAAATATGTAAGTATTTATGTTGGTTTTGACATCCAAGGGAATAATCTGCAATTATAAAAAGATTACTGTGAACTAAAAACCTAGATGCAGAATTTAATGCAACATAAGGGGTAAGCTAGTCAAATATTTATAAGCAATTTAAGGGAATGATACTATTCCTGAATATGTAGTTTTAAACAATGGTCTTATTAAAAAAATTTTATAAAATATAAAATATTTTATATTTAAATATATAATACAGAATCACTACATAATTTTAAAAATGGAAATCATATATTAAATTTTAAAAGCTGCCCACGAACTGTACATATGTCAACAAGTATGTTTTCACATAATATCAAGACCACTGGGACTAAAATCTAAAGAACTAGATATAAAATAAAAAACTATTGTCTTCCCTCAAACCTGTAATTTGTTTCTTATTAGCACAGATTTTTTAAAACTAGATTATATGTAAAATGATCCTTTCATCCTTTCCCTGGCTCCCCAAACATTTTTACCTCCTCAGTTAAAACACTGTTACCAGTTCAGTGTTTCTTAAGTTTTATTTTTTAAAAGTATAGTCTTATGTTCATATTTGATAATTTCTTTACTTACAGAAATTAAACTTAATGTAATTTTACAAAGTGAAGTGTAACATAACTGAATTTTCCATAAACAGAATGTTTTTACATAAAATGCAGAGATACCCATATGCGTATGTAGAGCTACCATCCTCTTGCTAGCTAATGACTTCACGGTATGATACAGTATGGGTAAAATATGTTTTTTTTTTTTAACCTGTGATAGTATATTTCAGTATTTTGTAATTTTTCATTTTTATGAAAAATGCTAAAGTGAATACCTCATGTACAGATGTGTGTGTATATGCCAGTGACATATATATGGAATCTAGAGTCAAAGATATTTTTATTTAGATTTTGATAATTACTGAACATCACCCACAAGAAAGGCTTTACCAAGGTACTCATAATCTATGAGACTGCCAACAATGGATTTATAGGAATATAAATATTAACTTCAGTTGGCTTCACTTATTCATTTGACTCTAAAAGCTCATTTCTATACTTATCCTAATCTGCTATGGAGTTTCCTAAGCCTATGGCTCTGCCATATTTATCTCTCTACCTATGGAGTTATCTATCTCCCCAAATAACTAACAAAATTATATTGAAATGAAGACTATTAACAGCAGAAACCTATTTAAAAAACAGAAAAAGTAACGTGTTTTCCTTTAAAAACACTCATAACTCCTTAGGTTATCTATTGCATTAAGTACCTGTACATGATGTTGGTTCTAGTATAAGAAGAGAATCTTATTTATGACAAAGGTATCATAGATACTTATAAATTATAAATTCATTTGCACAAATAGCCGTTACCTGTGTAACTTTTATATGATCATGGGGTGTAGGTTCACATAATCCAGTTAAATCAGGATTGTAACTTCTCCCATCAGGATAAAGGTAGCTGGATTATAAATAGAAACTTTATTACTATAAACAAAGAAGTTTTAATTGCAATTAAATCATTTAATCAGATTCTTCTGTATTCAATTATACATTTGAATATTTCATTTTTTATGTAACATATCAAGAACCTAATTCTATCATTATTTCTGTAATATTATGTTATTTGTAAAAATCTAGAAGTCATTTTCATATAAGAAATACATAATGAATATGAACTTGGCCACTAATCAACCACTTTCAAATAAATACCCTTACTATATGTCTGGTTAGGTAAATTAAACATTTATTTTACTGGTCCCGCATGTTCTATTCCAATACACTTTGAATATATGTATTTTTCCAATTATTACATCTTTCATCTGAAGTACAGGTAATGTTAAATGTGTCATTTTACACCATGCTTAACATCACAAGGAGAGAAAACTGGAATTAAAGTCCATGGTGTCCCCCAGAAGTTATTCAAATCCCTGCACAGTGTTACCGTTTCTCTAGTTTCCCATCTTCTTTCCATTTCACCTTTGACTCACCCAACACGTACACACGTGTGCACATACACACATTTAAAGACATTAAAAAGTGTTACGATTCCATGTTTCACTTACTTAAAATCAAGTTACAGAATGACTTATAAAGTTCTATTATTAGAGAGAATTGAAATAGGAAATAAAAGTTACAGTAATAATGCCATCTTGCCATGTTACTAAGAAATTCACTAAAATGAAGTTTATTGTATTGGTAAATACCTATTTTAGGTTTTGTTTTGTTTTTTTAATGGCAGTATTACTGCTGGATTTTGTCTATTCATTAAGTATTAGCTAATTTTGTGCAGTATCTTTCTGTCCTAGATGGCTTAAAAGAAAAATTAAGACTATACTATTACAATGGTGAATATTTTAGAGAATAAACTATACTAAAACTATTCTGTGAAGTAACAAAAAATATTTATCCTTAAATGAAGAGTCTATAAATATGTTAGTGTTATAATATACCCAGAGAAAAATGAACTTAGAGGATAGACAATTCTCAAATGATAACGAACAAATCAGTGAGATGAATTTCTTAAGACTTAGGAAAAGGAGTTGACTACATCTGAATATGATACAAATTTAGAGTGTCATTATGGAGATGGGGTAAAATTCTACAAATATTAAATGAGGGGTGATAAGCAAAAGTTGTTAAGTAAACTTTTTTGTATAATCTAAAGTGGCCAATTTTAAAAATGATTACAATAACATTTTGATCATCACACTTCAAAAATATGTAGAAATTGTAGGGAAAAATGAGAAATGAAAGATTGCAAATATGACAATAAGGTTGTTAGAGAACAGGTTTAAAAGGTTCTTTTTATTTAATGTATAAAGGTCAATTCAATGATTACTGTCCTCATTTAAACAGGATGCCACAGATGAGACCCTTGTAAAGGCAGTGAAAAAAGAAAAAATCTTGGCTGGTTATCAAAATACATTTATCATCTGTGTAATATAATATTGGATTAACTATTAGAAAGAACAGCTGACCTTGATGACAGCTGGACTAGAGAGATGATATCCCTCCTGTGTTTTTACTGATCTTAAAACAAAATATGATCTAATTAATGTAATATCTATTTTAATCTCATCTAAAAATCTGATCTATTTTAAAATCAGATTAAAATTTCAATCTGGTCTATTTTTAATGTAATCTATCCCCAAAGTAAGAAGTCAGCTGCCCTGCAAATGTGTGTGCATGTTTGTTTGTGTAAATATTAAAAGTTAATTTATGTAGGGGTTCAGAGGCTAGACTACTGATTACAAATCATAGTTTGTTATTTTTGATTGACTTTTGAAAAATACTAGATGGAAGGCATTGTCACAATATAAGTAAGCTATATCAAATGACAGATATGCCAACTCATAACCTTTACCATAAATTAAAACTTTAAATCACATTTTCTTAAAAACAAAAATCCTGCAGTCATAGTGAATCAAAGGCACACATATGAACCTCTGCTGCACCAGAGGTAATGTATAGATAACTGAGAACAGCACATTTATAATATAGAGAAAAAGAGGGAAGAACACACTGAGTGCCATAGTTCATCATATAATTCTTACATAACTATTTCTAAAAGCTCACAACTTTAAAAAATGCATTCTTTTTCTTCACATAATCCCATCACTTATTTTTTTCTTTCTTTCTATTTTTTGCAATTACTTTTGAAAAGGTAAAATGTAAATCATTAGCTCTTTGCTGACTGGTGGATCTTCTGCTAGGTTTCTATCACAGTCAAAGCTGCAGCAAGTTGAACCACAGACGTCTCTAAGTTACTCAGCAAGGCAAAGGGCGACCAAGTCAGTGAGATGAAGTGACACCAAAAATACCACAAAAGGAGGAAATGGCATAAGAATAAACCAATGACTGATGTGTTTACTTTTAAGGGACTTATCAGGTTGCCTAAACTTTGTGGATGGGCACAGAAGGGTTTATAGCTATTCGTATGGAAAATAATACAATAATTAATAATAGTAATACAAGAACAAACTGTTTCGCATACTCACAGCTGTAAACTTGTTTTTGCCCACCCCTGTGTGTATATGTACAGTTTTACATCTATTTTAAAACAACTTTAAGTTGCGACTTCCTTTCCTATAAAAGATATAAACTTGTTGTCATTTCAGGTTGGAATTTATTTGGTGTAATATATAAATTCAAATAATTAGGTTTCCTTAAAATAACTATTTTAAGAGATAAACAACAGAAACTAAGGAGCGTCCACTTCTTACTCTCGAAATAAAAACAGCCACATCAGAGCCTCCCTGTCTATTCTCTCCATCACAGCAGCCTGTATTTCTCACATCTGTGAATATGTCCTGACACCTGCCATGCATTTCTCATACTCACAATCCTTCCCTGCTGCCATCAATCAGTGCTTGAAATAAGGGCTTGTTGTGAGGTATGGTCTGTAAGATATTGCCATCCCCCGTCACATAGCCGATGGCCCACTGTCCCAGTCTAGTGCAACTTAACCGGAAAATGTAGCTGTGAGTGAAACATGAAAAAATTATGTTGAATCACATTCAAAATGTACATAAGTACTACACAATTTGTTAAGTTTTTTAAGCAAAAAATAAACAGAATCATTTAGAATTCCTGATATAAATTTCTTCTATTTTAACACTGTTGTACTTCTCCATTTATTCATCTGTAACAGAAGCAATGATCATTTCATTTTAAATACCACCAGAGTTATATGAAGAAATAACTTATGTTATAAACTATCAAGTGATTTATTGCTATTACCATTAGGGGGTACTCTGTATACAAGTGCTGGTGGTAAGAAACAATCAGGACATAATTGATTTTGAAAAGTAAAAATAAATAAGTAAAAACTTAACTTGTCCATATCAGACAGAAATTGAGCCAGTTTCTACTGTGGAATTCAATATATTATTTTACAATTTAAAAAGTATGCAGTTTTGGTTGTTAATAACCTGTATTATTGTTTTAAAATAATAATTTTTCTTTCGAGTATTTAAAAGAGTTCAAAAGAGCTGACCTGTGAATACTAAGAACCTCATTTTGTGTACAGAACTTTGGAAAGTTCTCAGAAAAATTTAAAAACAGTCTCCTAAATAGCCTGAAAACAGAATACCAACCTATTATTTATTGGGATCCTTAATCAGATAAAAAAAATTTCACACAGACTGATGGCTGCCAGTTGGATCCTAAATTAAGTACCACCCGAGGAACCCAAATGTCCTTGGAAAAGGTCTAGCTATTTTCTTCACCATGAAACCAGAGTTGGAACACTTTCCAAGACAAAGGACTAGTTAAACAGACATATTCTGTAAAGCAAATATTTATCAGAATTACTTGATTTATTCATTAAAGAGTTTTCCTAAACACATTTTCAATACTCCATCACATTTTACATATTATAATGTACCATAGACTAAGCCTTCATCTTTAATTACCTAAAACTTAGTAGAATAAATTGTTACAGGGCAAGTTGGGAAGAAAAAGAAGACATCTTTTCAAAGAGCACTGTCTTTTTATTAAGAGAACTATTCCAATAGTGATGAGACCTGGCTTTTGCTTCCAACATTGTCATTAACTATCTCCAGATCTTTAAATAAGAGAACATAAAAGGGACTCAGTTCCTTTATTATATTTATAGAATCAAACAAGATAATTTCCCAAATAATTTCTCTGTTAAATTGGTAAGATGGCATGATTCCAACTGCATCACATCTTTCAAAGGATACTCCAGGAACAAAAAGATACTTTGATGCCAATCTAGACAGTAAAAACTATGGGAAATCCTAGTTTGGGAGATCCCTGGATGAAACCAAATGACTGAATTAAGCCACTGTCAACATGCAAAATATCTGATCTACTCTCATGGTCACAATGAGAGCCAATTCTCCTTCAGAAGGCTTCAACACGAGCTAAACTGTTTTCTATACCCATTACCTTCTTTTGATATACCATACAAATTATTAAATAGAAAAAAGGGAAATTTTCATTATAGCAAAGAAGAAAGGAATCAACAATATTGGCTTGTACTTGAAAAGAGTTTATTAAAAGACATGTAAGCACCATTTTTTAAGGTAGACTTAAAAAAAAAAAATCCAACCAAATTCCTTCCTAAAATGAAATGAGCCGTACGTGAAAATCAGTACAGTCATGGACATGGAAATGGTGTCTCCTCACTAACATGAGTGTGTGAGGACAGGTCTCCACTGTCATCGCTGCCATGCCCAGCACTTCACTTGCCGCAGCACAGGGGGCTAGTATTAGTATGTGCCTAATGCATTTCCAGATAAGATGTGGGAAAAATGCATTAACCAGGGATGCATTTTCTGACCCCAGATTTGCCATTAATAAGGTGTGATTTCTTGGGCAGAGTCAAAGGAATTGATCAAACCTCTGTGAATCTCACTTAGTTTATCATCTGGAAAATAAAACAAATTCTGTGGCTATAAAGGAGCATGGGGCATAATGAAAGTTTTCATGGACATTAAATTGGATTGAATTATAATAATGGATTATATATGTTTATGTATTTATATGTGCTCATATGTACTTTTGTGTTTATCATAGAGCCAAACTGAATGTCTTGAAAATTAACTTAAAAATGAACATGAAGCCAATATTCAAATATACACATACAGTTTTTAATTATACTTTATTGATTATGCTATTACAGTTGTCCTAATTTTCTCCCCTTTGCCGCCCTCCACCCAGCACCCCCCACTCCCTCGGGCAATCCCCACACCTTTGTTGATGTTCATGGGTCACACATATAAGTTCTCTGGCTTCTCCATTTCCTATACTGTACTTTACAGCCCCATGGCCATTCTGTACCTACATATTTATATGTCTTAATCCCTTCACCTCTTCACCCATTCCCCCCACCACACTCCCATTTGGCAACCATCAAAACAGTCTCCCTATCCATGATTCTGTCTCTGTTCTTCCTGTTAGCTTGTTTTTTTGGATTCAACTGTTGATAGACACAATTTTACACAGAAACATAGGTATGAAAACAGCAATATGCTAATATTCTACTCCAATCTGAAAATCAGAACTCTGAGACTTAATAAATCACTAAACTCATCAAATTATACAGTACTTTCTTTCACTTTATGAACACTAAGTTTCAGAACAAGCACGATGTATCATTGTAAAGGAGTCACTTTACAAGCGCCATTCCGGTGTATTCGTATGGGTGTCACTGATTTACTTAGGGAAGAATTATAAAGGGCTTTTCATCTTTATCACATCACATAACGTGACAGCCAAAAAGCCTCACCTGCCGGGCTTGGTGCTGTATTTCTGCAGCCGCGCTTTCACTTCGTCATAGGTGAGAAATGCCATGTAACCCGGATGTGTTACAGCTAAGAAGTTCCAATTCCGCAAAATAGAGCTCCAAGGCTAAAAATATGAAGAAAGCATATATATTATCCAGATAATATCAACTATCAAGTGCACACCAACCCATTATTTAATGCACTTATTGAAATTCTCCCGGATATTTTTAATGTGAATATGAGCTTATGTGGCTTAGGTCAACCTTTAATATCTAACAGTACGCATACAGAAACGTATTCTTTTTGAAAAAATATAATTACGCAGAAAACATTTCTTGGGAATAGAAAACAGACAACAAAGAGAACAACCACATAATCTCTTGCTTACAAATATTCCTAGTAGGGCACCTGAAATTAATTTAAAACTTAAACCACATCACTCTTCTGTTCAAAACGCTCTAACTTTAAGTAAAAGTGAAAGATCCTATAAATGACCTAGAAGGACCTTACAGGGTTGATCCCAGGTCCCTTTCTTCCCCACCTGCTGTGATCTCTCCCACTTTCGGCCTCTACTCCAGGCACGCTGCCTCTTTGCTGTTGGCTTACACAACTGTACTGTCACCCCAGAGCCTCTGCATTTGCTGATTCCTCTACCTGAATTCTTTTTCTCTAAATATCCATGATTCCTTTCTCCAAAGGTCACTTCCTCAATAAAGCCTTAACAGACCACCCTATTTAAAATTGTTACCTCTCATAAAAATACTGATCTCCCCATGAGTCTTTGTTTGCTACTGTAACTGTGGGCATTTCATTTTATAGAACAACCATAACACAAAATGTAAATGGTTTTACACATTAACCATAAGCTACACAAGAGTAGCCTTGCTCACCAGAGGGATCCCAGCACTGACGCACAGTGTCAGAAACATAGTGATCATACAAGGAATCCTTGTTGAATAGCTCCCTCTAATTAGTGACTTGTCTAAAAGTCCAATGTTCTTCCTATGGTAACATACCCTTGTACTCAACATTTGGTTTATCCTTGCACAATTATAAAATTAGAAAAGGTTTTCAGTTTAGGGAGTTATGTAAAAATATTTCCCAGAAATACACACACAAACACACACACAAAGTTTGTATCATTCTCTCTTTAATGTGATTAGCTGTTCCTCCAGTTAGTTATTGCCACAGCAAGAGAAGAAAGGCAATCAGGAACAGACAGCTTTGCTTGAGGGTGTAAATGAACCATCCCTGCCATATTTTGAATCCTGAAGCTACATTTTTTCCCAAGAAATTGGCAGTATACTGTATCTGATGTGCCAGATTATTAATTCAAATCTTCTACATGAAAGAAAAAGATAAGGTAGTTTATGTCGCCAAGTGAAAGTTGTAGAAATAGTCATCCTAGAAATGATACTGGTAGAGGGCTTCTGCTTTTGTTTGTTTTGACACTTATTCCTTATTATTGTT
Organism: Furipterus horrens; assembly: GCF_987537825.1. Lineage (NCBI taxonomy): Eukaryota > Metazoa > Chordata > Mammalia > Chiroptera > Furipteridae > Furipterus > Furipterus horrens. The sequence continues at coordinate 89,432,530 of NW_028327171.1, forward strand.
AAATGTTTCAAATTTATATGGCAGAATTTGTAAAATATATCCCTTGAGATGAAGATAACAAGGGCAGAGTGATTAAGTAATGAAGAGTTTTTTAACCTCTTCTGACAAAAAAAAAAATTTAAGGCATTTCCCCATCAAGCTGAAATTCCTAATTGGGCAAAAATGAGCTCTATTGAACACTATAATTAGAGCCTTTTCTGTGCACTTGAACAAAATATATTTAAAATATTTTTAAGGCATGACTAAAAATTGCATAAACAACACTGGAAGAGTAACAGCACATGTTTTTAAAAACATGGGGAAAAAACAAACAAAAAAAAAAAAACACCCTGCTACTATCAGCACCAAGTTTTGTTTTGTTTTGCTCTGCTTCCCTATCTACAAAGGACAAGGATGGAAAGAATATAAAATATTTAGGTCACTTCCATTAAAGTCCACACAAATTAATGGAAGAACCATTTTTAAAATATGGTGAATTTTATGGAAGCCAATGCGCAGATCAAAATACAAGTGAAAAAAAAAAAAAGTTTGAGTTCTGAGCCAACTACTGCAGTATTTAGTAACCAATTCTTAGTACATAATTCAGAGGGCCAGCTTCTAACTGCAAAAATATTTATGTAATACAAAAAGTCTGTGTAATGTTTTCCTTGTGAATGCAACCCAGTCAGAAACATGTGGTAGTTATGTGTTGTTATTTTTAAGTATTTCACCAACTAAGGGTTTAAAGAAGGCAAAACAAAGTGCTTTAGAAAATAAGAATTAAGCCTGGGCTGTTGTGGTTCAGTGGATTGAGCGTCAGCCTGTGAGCCAAGTGCCGCTGGTTCGATTCCTAGTCAGGGCACATTACTAGGTTGTACGTCAGGTCTCCAGTTGGGGGTGCAAGTGAGAGGCAACCACACAGTGATGTTTCTCTCCCTCTCTTTCTCCTTTACCCTCTCTCTAAAAATAAATAAATAAATAAACAAATTAATTAATTAAAAAAGAAAAAAATTATTTTTGCAATTCGTTTTTATAGATTAAAGGAAATCTTTTCACACACATTAAAACACAGTTATTTAGAAATTATAATGACTAATTATAAATTAAGGAAGTGAATTAAGGAGATTAGTCCCTCCACTCTCCCAAATTCTATTATTTTCAAAAATAGCCATTTACGAAGTTACAACTTATGCTGGAAGAGGGTCCTCAGCTTGTCTGCCCAGATACTTTTTCTTATTACTTGTGACAGTGAGTGACTTTCTTTCTCTTATTTTTCTCACTATTCCATTGATGCTATATCTTCCAAATCACTCATTCCTTATCCTGACGCCCCTCAAATTTATTGCCCCATTTCTCAACAACCCAGCCTTCTCTAGTTGTGGGGAAAATTGAGGGAAAAGGAGAATAGCAATTTCAAGGAGCGGGGAGAGAAAAGCAAAACCCTTCCAGGACATTAGTACCTGCCAATCCCAGGTCTCTGAACTACCTGGAGAGGAGAAGATTAAAGGAAGAGAGAAGGGGAAGAAATACAGAAAGTAGGCATTGCAAGTTCCTTCCAGTGACTCCCCAGCATTTGTTTAAGTTTTGGCAGAATAAGAGAATGAGGAAAGAGAGGAAGGAGAAAGGGTAACTAGTGTCTGGGTTTCTTCTTTCGTTCCCTAGGCCTTCTCAACTTCCTCTCCTGGCCTCTGTTGACTCCTCCTTCAAACCCTCATGCTAGTCCTCAATGTCAGGCCTTGATCTGAGAGAGTACCTTGCCCACTTTCATATCCCACTCTGCTAAATATCCCACATCTAACAATTACAGCTTGAAGAGTTCACTGCCAATTAACCACCAGTATCACAGCTGCAGAAGAATATATATTCATGCAGTTATGGTAGTCACAAGCCTACATTTAAATATAGAATACATAATTATGACAACACTATTTCTCAAATTTTTAAAGTTGTGAAAAAAAATCAGTAAAAGTTAATATATCCACTTTTCCATTCACAGAAGCAATTTTATCTTATTTTAAGGTACATGTATGATTACTCATTTGATTAATGAAACTAAAAGAATAATCTCAGACATATATAGGGGCTAATAAGAGTTCTGTAGCTACTTCTGTAATTGTGTGTTTTAAAAGAAACTAGGCATTCTTCGATTCATAAGGAAGAGTTTGTTATCTAAAAGTCTTCCCAGTAGCTCTGCTTAAAAAGATTATTTTCTTCTCCCATTCCAATGAGCATAAGTAAGATATTCATACCAGTGTATTAAAATAACTTGGGTTGTTTTAAAGTGAAACAGTTTATAAGAAAGTATGTGCACATATTAAATAGCAGTTGGGGTAAGTGTTTAACCAGTCTTAAGCTGCCCTCATGCTTTTTATAACTGAGGTATTCTAGCATTTAATATCCACACTAAAAAATCTTCCAGGCTTCTGCCCAAAAAATATACTGTTCCTAGAATGAAGAGTTAGGTGTATGAAAATAACCTTTGTTCTCTTCCTTCACAAGTGGAAGAAGCAAAGTTCCTACTGCTTAGAATGTCTTTGTAACATGTTAAATAAGGATTTGGAAAATTATCAAAACCTTTAAAGAAAGGAGAGATTCCATTATAAAATGATCAGTATCAGTTAATACAATCTTTTCTAAAATTTATCTTAATATTATATAAGCTGAGAACCTATACATACAAGAGAATAATCAAGAAACTGCTGTAAACTGAAAATAAGCAACAGAACACTTTCTATAATCATGTCTCTAATTTCTTATCCTATTTTCCTAGGCAAAATTATGACTTTAAAGTTGTAATAAAGTAAAATGTATTCTATGAGTACTGCTGACAAGAGTTAATTTGCCTTCTGTTAACAGGTTCTTTCATAAATTAAAAGTTAATCCCATGCAATCTTGTTTTCTCACATAAATCAGTCACCAGATCCTTGTGGTCCAGGGCAAAGCAGTCATAAATCACAGTAGCAAAATACTTAGAACACAGCAAACATGAAAACCGGTATTATACTCAACATTTGTTGAAAGCATGTTTCAATCAGAATAAATATTACCACAGACTAAATAGTAAAAAACTGCATCAGAATATAAGCAAGCCTGGTTTCTGATCAATTTACCTCACTTACTATATAATTCATCATAAAGATTTTAGGTGAGACACTTTCATTATATGACTACTTGAATCAAATTTCAAGTCTTTATGTTTAGGGTAAGTCCATTAAGACACAAAAGAGAATAAAATGTTGGCATCCAGCTTTCATCACATGACATCTGCTTCTCTGAATAGCTATGTAAAGACAATCATAAAGGACTGGCTTAAAAAATAAATAAATAAATAAACACCACAAGAAGGTTAATGTCAAAATTATATATATTAGGGAGAAAACAGAAAAAGAAGTCTTAATTTTTCAAAAGAGCGATTTGTTAAATGACCTATTGTATTGATGGAATATTATGTAGCTACTGAAAATTGGAAATTACACTGACGAAAAGTATTTTTGACTTGGAAAGATGTTTATAACATATGACTGAATGAGTTGTAAAACAGCACACACCAGAGTAATCTATGCAAGACAGGATACATTTGCTACCTATTTCCAAGTTTACTATTTACCTTCTCACCTAATGAATGTGGAGGCAAAGGAGAGATTCTGGGATACAACCCAAGCAAATGCCCAACTGTAAAAGTTGCATTATATTGTTATTGAGCCAAAAAAGACTAAGAAAGTAAAGTGAGAAACTAAATAAGGTATTTAAAACAAAGCTCTCTGAATGAATCATCTCAATGCTAATAAGCAACTGATAGTCCAAACAAACTCTAAACTTACAGCACTGGCCAAAAACTTGCATCAATGACTAGCTTTAAAATTATATACTACCAAAAATGAGACTATTTCCAATATGTCTGTGTGTTTGTCTGTGTCTGTGTGTGAAAGATAGATCACACACATGTGCACACAAATGCACATGTGCGCTGCATGCACACACAAGGGAGGGAAGAATTAAGTGAATGGAAACTTACCTGAAATAGCCTGGTAAAAATATCAAATTCAAAAACTGAAATATAATCATTACAAGTTAAATCAATGGTTGACTTAAGAGCCATTGCTTCCAGGCCAGAGCTAATCTGATGGACTTCATGAAGGCACTGTCTAAATACTTTCCATGGCACAATAGTTCTGCGAAAGAAAAAAACAAAAAGTGTGTAATTGAATCATGGGTCATTTAAGACATACCTTCCATTAAAACAGCACAATTCAATCATAACATTAATATAATTGCATTTGTACTAAAAGACAAATAGTTGAGAATATTGTTTGTAATTCAGAACACATGTAATAGATTTTGCTAACTGGATTATTTTTCATTTGCTTAGGAATATGACAATAATCTAAATCATTTTTTTTTCTCTCAAACAGCCCTTGCCTATCAAGATATTTCTAAAAATACATGTGAAAGAAAGTATCAGGTCCAAGTCCTATATGTCTGGCCTCTCTGTGTATACAAGATTACTCAACTTAGTATCAAGTGAAATTCTCCCCCTCTATTTTCTTAAAATAATTACAAGACAATGAGTTCATATAATAGAATCCTTTGTTCACTGTACCATTCATCTACCATCTTGAGATCGGTGGAAAGTCATAAGACATTTCAGACACCACCCCATGTTCTCCGTAGAGATGAAATGCACATATTATCTAGCCTTACATATAATGCCAAGGGAAATCTAATATTTTTAACCAACCACACAATGCATATCATATGGAATTTTATTTTTAAACACTTATTTATATTAAATATCAACTATCAAAATTTTTATTAGGTAATGCATTTCCAATGTTCAAAACTTTAGAATGCATAGCATGGTATCCAGGGAGAAGGCTCCGAACCTCTCCCCTACCTGACCAGTTTCCAACATTCACCCACATACTCCCCACCTTAAAAACAGGTAACATTTATTATTCGTTCCTTAGTTAATCTTCCTTCTTAGGAATGTTCCATGCCTACTCCTAAATAAGTGGAAGAAAAATTATTCATATTTTTAACATTTTAAAGCTGCAGTTTTCAGAGCAAGACAGCTATATGTATAACTCTTATACATTCCCTCTTATCAGATTGCATATAGTTAAATCTTGGGCTTTTCTTTACCAGTATCTCTTGAGGAAAAAAAAGACAGGAGGACAAACAAACTTGGTCCCATCTTATATCAATCTTCCTGTGAAGCATCACATAAATGTACAGCTTTCAAAGTCATTAAGTATCCACTGCTGTGGTTCAAACTTGAGCATGTATCAGGATCATGGATAGGATTGCTAATACAGAAACTGCTGATTCTCAAATCAGGATATTCTGATTAAGGATGACTGGTGGGGCCTGAGAATTTAAAGTTCTGACAAGTTTCCAAGAGATGCTGATGCTGCTGGTCTGGGGACAACATGTTGAGAGTCATTGATCTATTAACTGCTAAGGGCATATTTCTATGTAGAAATCTAACTGTAGAAACACAAAATGCCATCTCCGTCCTTGAAGAGCACACATTTTCAGGGTACAAATAAGATTGTAATGCTAAGGAATACTGTATAGAGGCAGAATATTTAAGGAAGTGCTGGAAGAATTCCAGAGGAGTGCTCTGTGGCAAGATGAATAAATGAATGGTGGGCTAGGCTTACAATGTTATGCTGTAGTTACAAGAGAGTCTGGATCTAATATTCCATTAAGAGAAAAAAAAAACAAAAAAACATGAGGCTGAATACATCAAAAGGCTTTTCTCTATGTATGAAAAAAACAGGAAACCACAAAGAACCAAAGAAAGACACCACATCAGACGCCATTTAGAAGAAATACACATCAGGCTCTTATTAAGGTTACCAAAATGTTGCTGTTTTAAAAGAACAAGGAAAACTTTTGATAGTATTAGAAGACTATTGATTGATAGTGAAGTGTAAATATGCATTTTGTCCAGCTTCATTACAGTTACCATGGAAGTAGTGATGACTAAGAAATACATTTTTCTTTTCCAAAATAAAGTTCCAAATATTCAATACACACAAAAGGGACATGAACCATGATATTCAAAGTAAAGAAGAAAAAAAGAAATAAAGAAAAGTAAAGAAAATTAAAGAAATAACAAATGAAGTACTGATTTAAGAATGGGATATGTTTAATCTTTTGTATGGAAATATTTTAAAAATGTGTCTTGTGCATAAAGTATATAAATATGTGAACTGATCAAATATACATCTTTAATATCTATTATCATAAAAAACTATCCTCATTCCCATATACTGTATAAGGTACATACAGATCATAATTATTTTGAATATCCAATCATTTCCCAGAGAAAGTTATTTTTTTTAATGTGAAAATTTCTAAAATTTCAGTCTAACATAGCACTGAGGAACAGCAATTTACAAAGGGTTATATTTCCATAGTACTTGTATAAATAACACTTTCTCATAGCTCACTTGTGATGAAACTAACATGCAAACAAGCATTCGCTGGAACCTTAATTAAGAGTAGTAAAAGGAATTAAGAAGGGCAATATTTGGTTAACTTACTATACAGGAAAGTCTGTACAACAGATGCCCTTCCCTTTGATCAGCTGAGCTAAATACCACCGTGGGGAGAAGGTGAGGGGGGTGGTGGGGAAGGAGGCTCATGAGTGAAAAACCAAAATAGAGTACAATGACAGCTTTAAAAAAAAATGTTTTAAAACTGTTTCACTAAGAATCTAGACTTACCAAGTTGCTATCATATTCATTCCTGAGGAGCACTGAAGTGGGGAGGGGGAAAGGGTGACTTTCACATCTTAAATTAAAGTATAGCAACGAGACAGTGTTGGTTTCTACTACCTCACTCCCTAGAGGTAAAGAAAGTGAGAGAAAATATGAGTGGCAAATTGTCTTACAAATACATAGAAACATCAGTGTGCTGGGTGAGGCCTGGGAAAAGGAATGAGGAAGAGAAATAAAAGGAACAGAGAACATAAAAAGGCCACCTAAACTTCAAGATATCACCAATCCAGAAATATTTTAATCTGTACTTTTGCTAATTATAACTGGAAAGACTTCTAAAAAAAAGATGGCGTGCCATGTACTAAGGGTATCACAGAAAAAGATGCATGTGCCTTGGGTATCCCAAGGGATGGAGATACATGAGATGAGAAATTGTATTTTATTCATCTTTGCCCAAGAGAAATGAGACATGCGACCAAAATTTGTGTATTCAAATTAAACTGTGTCTAGGGAAGTCAAGAGAGTGTTTCACACCAGTGTTTCACAGAGAAAGAGCCTAGAAATTTGTGCTAACATTTGCCTGCTACACAGAAACCTCTGATGACTTAAAAAAAGGGGTAATAGGTTCATAAAATGTCAGGAGAGACATGAACTTGATAAATATAATGCCATATTATAATTCTGTTATTAGATAATGGGTTCTGGTCTATCACAAAAACAAAAGTAAATTATATTTTAAGGTCTTGAAAATAAAGTGTCATTTCAGAGAAAACAGGGTCAAGCCAATACACAGAAACAAAACTGCAAAGGTCAGGAGGTCAGCAACTGAAAAATCACTCAACTTTCCAGGCTTACCTCCTCCTCCGTCAAAGTGGAGGAGGGTATTAGGTCTTCTAATGTGAAAATCCCACAGGTTTAAGACAAAAGTATAAACAATGGAAGACAAAAATGTTAGAAGATTGACACCCCAAAAAACAGAAAACATTTTCATGAAAACCACAACTTCAAAAAGGGCTATAGGTTTTATTTTTAACTTGCATGAAAAAATATATATCTATACTTAAGGTGTGAATCTCAATGCAGGCCAGGGTATTTGGAAACAGTAACTTTAGTATACTTCTGGCGTGAAGAATGAGAATTTATACAGCATTTCTAGACAGCAATCAGCAGCAAACTTGACCCAGAAAGCCTATTTCTAGGGATTTTCCTTAAGAAAATTATGTCCTTTGCTACAAACTATCTAGAATTGTATGATCCGATACTACAAACTATCTAGAATGTCTACAGAGATCAACACAGATTTTACTGATGATAAATGGACAATGGCAGGATTAGACGTGATTATTTTATTTTTTCTATATTTCTAATAGGCTCTGATAGCTACAGGAATAAAGGATATACTAAAACCATTTTAAAATATATTATGAAACCACAGGCAGAATAGGTTTAAAAATAAGAATAGTATTTGCCTATGACATGGTTTTATATGTAGGAAATACAAAATAATTTTCAGATTAAACTCTAAGAAGTACTAATATACTTCAACATGCTTGCTGAACAATATATAAATATCAGTTGTATTTCTACATATAAACAATACATAATTAGAAAATAAGGCCTGAAAATACTTGCTTTTACAGTAGCATCTGAAAATTTCAAATAAATAGGAATATATCTAATAAAAGATAAAAGCCACAACAAAAACAGACACATACACAGTCAGAGATACAACACACAAAATAATTTAACACTCATTTGAAAATTCTGCAGTTGTTTTTTTGTTTGTTTTTTAATCCTCACCCAAGGACATTTTTTTCATTACTTTTAGAAGGAGAGAGTAAGGGAGACAAAAACATCTATGTGAAAGAGAAATATCAATTGGTTGCTTCCTGTATGTGACCTGATCAGGAATCAAACCTGCAACCTTTAGGTTACAGGACCGTGTTCCCATCGACCGAGCCACACTGGCCAGGGCAAATTCTGCAGTGTTAGGACAAAGTATAAGAAATGAAAGACAAAAAGGTTAGGAGACTGAGCCCCACAAAAGAGAAAACATTTTCATGAAACCACAAGTTCAAAACAGGCTATAGGTTTTATTTTTACTCCTAGAACAAATTAGCAGATTCGATAAAGTAAAGATGCAAATTCTCAGATTCCTAGATTTAATATAATCTCAATCATAAATTCTAGAAGATATTTTTATATTTGAAATTGACAACCTGATTTTAAACTTTGTAGGAAAATGTCAAGAGCCAAAAATAATCAAGCCAATCATAAATAAAAAAAAACACTGACAAGTTTATACTATTTAAGTTAATTAAGACAGTATGGATAGAGAACAAGCTGGGCTGGCTGAAAACGGTGAAGGGATTAAGCAAAAAAGCAAAACAAACAAACAAAAAAACTCACAGACACAGACGACAGAGGGAAAGGGGATGGGGGAGATAGAAAAGGGTTATGGGGAGATAAATGGTCATGGAAGGAGACTTGACTTGGGGTGGTGAACACACAATACAATAAACAAATGATGTATTACAGAATTGTACACCAGAAATCTAAGTAATTTTAATAACCAATGTTGCCCCAATAACTTCAATAAAATAGTTAAAAAAAACAAACAAAAAACAGACACTGTAGTATTGGCACAGGACAAAATTATAGATGGTACAAAACAGAAATTTTAGAAACAAATGGAATAATATCTGGACACTGGATATATAACATCGATTATATGTAAACAGCAGTAACAGATACTGTTTTTAGTAACTGTTTATGGGTCAAATGGATATATGCATGGAAGAAAATGAATATTGACTCCTACATAACACCATAGAAAAATCAATTTAGATGAATCTCGGACCTAATTATGAAAGATAAAACAATAAAGGTCTTTAGAAGAAAGATAGAGAATACCTACATTACTTTGGAGCAGGCAATTAATTTAAACATGGCCCAAAATGCTCAAAAAATAAAGGAAAAGATAAATTAAAAACCTGTACTCATGAAGTTATGATGAACAAAGGGAAAAAGAATGCTCTGTAGAGAGAAGCTATTTACATATATATGATCAACAAAAGACTCCTATCTATAATACATAAAAATGTCTCAATAATGACTACTCCAATATTGGACAAATGATTTCCATATATACACAAACACACAAAAATCAAAATGTTCAATAAACATACAAAGGTGTGCTCAATTTCATTGGTCATCAGGGAAATGTAAATTAAACACAGTAAGATTCCACTCTACCCCACCAGATGGCTTATTGGGGAAAAAAAAAAAAAAAAAAAGATGAATGATATCATAAAGCATTGGTGAGGATATGAAACAACAGAACTTTTTAGACACAGGTGATTAAATTGGTAAACCACTTTGGAAAACTTTGGTGGTCTACTAAAAAAGCTACAAGATACATATTTTTTTATGTTAAAAAAAAAAATAGCCATAGCAGCAGTACTGACTGTAATACAATGTAGGACAAACACTATGTCCACCATGAGTAGGTAAACTGGAACAGCCACATAATGTAGCAAGGAGAATGAACAAAGCACTGCCACATGCAAGAACATGGGTGAATTCCATGAACATAACAAAGAGGGACCAAAGCCAGATATTTTTGAAAGAGTATAATTACATGATATTAATTACATGATTCTATGATGATAGAAATTAGGAGACCATGGGCAGGCAGTGACTACACGGGAAGAACTGAAGGTTCAGGGGAAGGTGGATTCTGAACTGCAGGTAATACATTATTACCTTATATGGGTGGCATTTACATTAGTGTGTTTACTTTGTGACAATTCCTCACCCTATATTTATGATTTGTGTACTTTTAGGTATGTATATTAAACTTAAAAATAGCTAGGAATAAAAAGAGAGAAAGGAATGTGAGAAAGGGCAAAGGACCTGCCATAATATAAATAAGGAAATGAACATGTACTTTTGGTCACTGGCGTCGCTGCTGTGGGGATGGTGATGGTGGTAGCTGCCTAAAATCCATTCAAGCTCAGGAATATTTAATGTCATTATGATTCAGACAAAATGAAAACATGTTCTCTCTCTATGAACCCATTTCTATTTTCAATTTTATCTGGATTTTGTCAGAAAATTCACCTTGATCAACAAAGATATGTTTCAGTGTCAGTACCCTTAAGTTGAAGGCTAGCTTTGTTTAGAAAAAAATAGAACACTCATTAAGATATCTGATGTTTTTGTTTACATTGTGGGAGCAAAAATTAGATCTGTGGTTCCTAAGTCTGTTGATATTTTACATTTAGTATTTCCTTAAATCTAATCTTTTTTTTGTAATGACTATTTATTTGTTAAAGGACATGAAAATAGATTGGTAACAGGATATTACTGCTCTGTTCCTTTGTCACTAAGAGAAAAACAATTGCTTTCCAGTAACCCACAGAAAGATGATATCAAACCCCTCTGGCCAGATAGTCCTCACTACTAACCCACCGTGGACAGGAGGATAACCATGGCTCCCAAGACATACACAATTAGATCTAACTAGTCTTCCTCATAAGTGAAAATGCCTGACTCTCATATACAGAAAGAAACAGATGCTGGGTATTTGTGATAGATTGTGTTCTTTGTTAAAAAGTTCATAACATTTTGTCTATATTATGGTCAAACATTTTTAAAAGATTACAAAAACAAGGAAAATAGCTTCTTTAACATTATTACTGATTTTCTCAAAAACCTCATGTGATAGATTTGATACTGTCTAACTTCTAGTCTCACAACCCAACTTTTGAACATAATAAATAGTAAATTTACTATAGCCATGAAATCACTTGGTATGTAATTCCATTTATTTCCCAGCTTTGAAAAATAAAGTTTATTGATTGGTGGAAAGGGATGGGAAGAGAGACTGCAAATATGATCCATAAAAACATGACAAACTTTCATTTTTAATTTTCCATTTTATAGCCATGACCATAGAACAACAGAAAAATTCTGTTCTTAAAACAATGGATATTGTTCTTTTCTTTCTAATGCACAACTGTTCTTCAGTATATTTTCTCTGAAAGTTCTGTGATACTTGGTAGGTTCTCAATATACATGAGATACATTATCTTATAGATCACAAGATGCCTGTGATCTGCTGAAGTCAGATTAAACAAAATTAGGAAATTATATTCCTTAGAATTAGCAAATCCTGCCACAGAAGCACTTAAGTAAGGCTTTAAAATGATCTTCCCTTTAGCATTGAGAGCCCAGCCCATTTTACCAATAAAAATGTCAATAATAATAATTTAAAAATCCTCATAAATCTCTCTACATAGGGCAATTAAAGTAAAAAGTAATGGACAAAGTCTACTAGGTATATAACTTAAATTGAGGCAAAAGAAATATACAACTTCCCATAACACTTCTAAAACCTTCACAGAAGAAAGTGTATATATACTATTGTGTGTAAGTAGATATCCTAAAACTCCTTTTATTCAGAGAAACTACTAATGATTGCAACATAACAAAGCAAAAACAAAGCTAGATTGGGAAAAGTTATTGTCATTTACTGCTGATAGTCAACATTCAGAATAAGGAAAAACAGAAAGTCTATTAAGGAAAAATAAGTCCCTACATGCTAATTTTAAAAGCTTTATTTACTTTGCTACTAAGTAAAATTTCTCTACCAACAGAACATGGTTCTCAAGAACTGCCAAGTCTAAGATTTCATCCTATTTGCAAGTTAACAAGATAGCCTATCCGAGTTTCAGGAATGCTGGCAAAGACAGGGCTTGTGGGCTTTGTTACTCACAGGAAGAGCTGTGGTCCAAATATCAGCATTTTCTTGGACTTGCTCCCTGAGAGCCAGGTGACATCTGCACGCATTGCGAGTTTTGTAACTAGAGAGGAACCTATAGCTTAGAGACCCCAAATATTTTATAACGGTCAATACATATGCCTGGAAAGACTTGCTACCTCTTTCTTACGATGCTGTAAAAAAAAGATGGTTTTTGATCTAGAAGCAGAGAAACTGCCTATGCCTATCAATGCTGAAACATCTAGTAGAGAAGGGAATAAATGTTCAAGAGGGATTAAGAACCAGGACCTTTTTGAATCCAGGGGCACATTATTAAATACTTAATAAGAAATTAATTATTTCTCAGAATATGAGAACTTTTAAGAATGAGGAGATATATAAGTGGCTTAAAATTTTTGTTTTAATGGATTAAATGCAACCGATCGGTTGGCTAGACCTAAGAAATGGAGAAATTTGAAGTCCGCTTTAAAAAAAAAAAAAATAGGACCCTGAACAGGAGAGCTTTTAAACAATACTTTAGAAATAGTTTCTAGAAGCTGGAATGGTTGGCTTAATATTCAGAATTATTAAGGAAACATTAATGGTCTCAGCAGGTGGGATGAATGTATTTTCCTCATTTGGCATAACAAACAAATTTTAAAAAGTGAACCAATTACTTCTCAAGATGGGGAAGTAAAATAAGTAACCAAAATCTGGATACGATTACAGATTAGACCTTGGAGGACAAGGTAACAATTTTACCTTATCATTAGGAAGTTTACAAACTTAAAAAAAAAAAAAAATGATACTTGTAGACTCCACTTTCTAGGGTGGTTGGCTATAATTCACTAACAGTCTTGGTGGAAGACAGACAAATTAACGTACCTATTCAGGTCCAATGTACCAAAAACCCAGAACACCTATGGAGTTCACACCAAAAAACCAACACATCTACTCAGTGAAATATGTGGAACCTATTTAAAGCCTTGGTTACAAGGAGACTTGCAGAATATTAAAAAAAGAAAATGGGTTATATATGCCTTGTTGTTACTATATGTAAAATGAAAAATATTAATTCTTTATCTAGTTGATCTTTAAGTAATAGTATCCGGTTCATCTCCTTTCTTTAAATCCTATCTTCCTTTAGCATCTATTATACTGCGCTTCCCAGATTTCCTCACTACTTTACTGGTGACTCCTCCATTTCCTTAAATGTCCTCTATACGGTCACCGGAATTCTTTAGGTATCTGTCCTCTTAACTTTCTCTGACAGTCTCCATGGTCTATGTCAATTAGTCTAATGATTTCAGTAGCTTTCAGAGACCACAAAAGTCAAATATCTGGGGACTAGTCAAGGAATGTAAATAAGGAAAGAAGTCCAGGTAAGGGCCGCAATAAATAGGAAGAGAGCACATCCAAAACGGGTAGCTGGCACCTAGATCTAGCCAATTATTGCTGTCAGAATTCAGATGCAGCATTGCCATCACTTCCAATTTTCAATTAAATTCAATACAATATTTTTGTGTAAAATCAGTATTTTGAAAAGGTTACCAATTATGTCTTTTTTAATTTAAATATTGCATGAGGCCAAGGAAAATATTCTCCAGTCAATCTTCAAACTCTGTCAGTCCTAAAGTCCTACTCTATATTCTTTCCAGAGCTTAAAGGTTATCTATCCAACCTACTAACAGATATTACCACATGAATTTATCTGAGTGCACAAAATTAAACATATACCAGACTAAACTTATCTGGCTGCCAAATCTCGTCTTCCTATTTTTCCTGTCTCAGTGACTGGTACGCAGTTGTTCAAATCAGAAATTGAGGCATATTTGACTCCTTTCTTTAACCACATATATTTAAAAATCAAGTATGGTTAACTGTATTTTCATAATTAAGTTAGTGTACTTCTGTTATTTATATATATTTTATGTATTGATTATTATAAGTATATTATTATAATCTACACCTAGTTTTCTACAAAACTCCTACCGATTTCTCTATTTCTCTTCTAATTTATCAGTTTCTAAAGTGAGTGTGTGTGTGTGTGTGTGTGTGTGTGTGTGTGTGTGTGTAGAGGGTGAGTCACAGTCATAGATCCCAGGGGCATACAAGATGATCCTTTTCATGATGAGAATACTGAAATTCTACTTTTATTTTTATATAATTTTAAAAGTTCATATTATAATGCATCCTTTGTTTTATATATGAGGATATATATTATCTGTATAGTAGTATATATGTATTATATATATATATGCAGGTAATATATAATGACAAAATAAATATTCTGATATATCCTACATTAAATTACATTAGGCAGGGGAGTGAAAGAAAGAGAAAATATCAATTAAGCAGTTAATAGCTGTGGGCCAACTAACTAAAAGACTGCTCACATTCCTGAATATATGTTGGAACTTTATCAACTTCTGTATTGACCACCAAATGCCACAGCACCCTGTATATGCAGGAACTTGTAGGACTGTAGGCTATGGTCAATCAAAAGTAGCAATTATTTCTCATAGACTGTACACCTATCATAAAACTGACCTCACTTCACCCTTTCCCACTCCCCTTATCTGTAACCAGTATAAATTCTTTTAAAACAACTTACAGCTTTCTTCCCCAAAACGTAATGTATAAAAGTGCCCATCAACTCTAAGAAGACAGATGTGTTTCTTTTCTACCTAGCTCTGCTGCTGCTGGTTTAGACTTCATGCCCCAGGACCTGGTCCTTTGCTATGGCTAGCATATGGCTCAATAAATCCTTTCTTTTTAAAAAGGTTTCAGCTTTGAAAGTTTTTTTTTTTTTTAACTTAGTAATAGATACACAGATAGATAGATAACTATATGCTTAAAAAGTACTTAGTAATAAGGTATATAATTGAATGGGTTTAGAAACCACTGTTTAAATTCATTATCCATACTTCAGAAGGGCGACCCTCTTAAAATATAAGTGTGACCACCTTCCTACATAAAACCCATCAATGGGACTCCGTTTTTCTCAGGATCTCAAAGAACAGTTTCAAAAATGCAACTTTGCATATGTAACAATTAAGTGCAAAGGGCCAGAAATGGACAAATCTTTCAGAGCAGAGTCCAAAAAAGAGAATAACAATTTCAATTAATTTAGTCTTGGAGGCAGGGAAGTCCTATTATGAATTCCATGTTCATCAAGGAATGTTCTAGATATGATATGGCTCCACATATAATTTATTTACAGTGACACAAGTACCCTCATCTACTTGAGAGTAGCATTAATCATTGTAAATTTAAAAAACCATTACTCTGGTTACAGATTTTAGCTAAATTGTATCCATTCTCTAAACATACTCTTGATTTTAATAAAAATCAGTTTTAAGAATGAGAACCAGAACCTGTCATGGTGATTAACTGAGGTAAATGTCACTTATTGAGAGGCTCAGAGGGGAGAGAAGGGAGAAAGGGGCTAACAAATGAATGGCAATTATGTAACCCCGAGGTGACTTTGTACCTTTCCCTATGCAGACACCACAGCAACTTAGTCCCAACGACAGCATTAACCACTGCATGGACTGCTAGACTCCTCATTAATGTATGTGCAACTCACACACGATTCTAGCTTCTCCATGGAATCTGAGCATTTCTCTGACCACTCCAGTGAATAAGTAAGTTACTATCAGCGACATTCTTTTGGCACTTTTCTAAAGGGACAAAACTGATTTTAAGCATTTATCTTTTTATTTTTACTTCCTTAGATTTAGTGTACACTTAGTTTAATTTCTTATGATCAGTTGTTTTTGATATTGTACCATGATACCCTCATATTTTTTTTAAATTTATTGTGTTTCTATTACAGTTGTCCCACTTTTCCCCCCATTGCTCCCCCCCACCCCACACACCCCTTCTCCCACAGTCAATCCCCACACAGTTGTCCATGTCCATGGGTCACCTATACTATTCCTTGACTCAACCCTTCCCTTACAACTCCCCTTCTCCCCCCGACCCCCCCATAGGTAACTGTTAGTCTGCTCCTTGTTTACATGCCTCTGGTTCAATTTTGCTCTTTTGTTTGTGTTGTTCATTAGTTCCCTGTATTAGGTGATATCATATGGTATTTGTTTTTCGTTGCCTGGTTTATTTCAATAAACATAATTCTCTAGTTCCATTCATGTTGTCACAAATGGCAGAAGTGCCTTCTTTCTTTCTGCTGCATAGTATTCCATTGTGTAAATGTACCACAGTTCTTTGATCCACTCATCTACAGATGGGCACTTAGGCTGTTTCCAGCAGTTGGCTATTGTAAATAGCACTGCTATTAACACAGGGGTGCATTGGTTTTTTTGAATTGCTGTTTCAAGATTCTCAGACAAGAAAAAGAAATAAAAGACATCCAAATTGGAAAAGAGGAACCAAAACTGTCATTATTTGCAGATGACATGATAGTGTACACAGAAAACCCTACAGACTCCACAAACAAACTACTCAACCTAATAAGTGAATTTGGCAAAATAGCAGGGTACAAAGTCAGTATGCAGAAATCAAAGGCCATTTCTGTACACCAACAACAAAATATCATTTTTTAATATACTGTCTTCTTTAAATTGTATACATACTGCTTCAGAGATAGAATATTATAATTTGGCATCTTATTGGCTTTTTATATCTAAGATCTTATCACGATAGACTTTTAATTTTATTTTCCTTATTGATATAAAGATATTTTGATTTAAAAATAAAACAGGTGCCCTGGCTGCTGTGGCTCAGTGGATTGGGCGTCGGCTTGCGAGCCAAGTGTCACTGGTTCGACTCCCAGTCAGGGCACATGATTAGGTTGCACGTCAGGTCCCCAGTTGGGGGTGCGAGTGAGAGGTAACCATACAGTGATGTTTCTCTCCCTCTCTTTCTCCTTTCCCCTCTCTCTAAAAATAAATAAATAAGTAAACAAAACAAATTAATTAACTAAAAAATAAAAATAAAAATAAAACAGGCAATAATATTTGACTAAATAGAAATATTGAAATGCATTCCTCAAGTTCTATTTTAGTTTTTTTCTTTCTATTTAGAGCTCCTGAAGCAGTTTCCTTGTAAAAATCTTTCAATTCTCTTGCACAACCCTTCCTTTAATTAAATATGATTAAGTTGTCTCTTCTTTAACTAGAGGGAAAACTGATCTCGTTAATATGCTAGAAAAACAAGTATCTCACTCACTGAAAAGGTAAAGTAACCATTGTCCTTTGTCTCTTATTAAAAGTTAAAGGAAAATACAGGAAACCAAAGGAGGTCCATACCACTTCCCCAGGAAATCAAAGGTGGAGGTAATGAACTGAGCTTTAAATAGATCATTTTTTTCCATGGTAAGCAGGAGAGTTTCTTAGGTTCTACCCTACTTTTACAAAGGACTACATACAATTGTAGAAAACTTTCACTTATTTATTTTAGCTTTTGCTTTTAGACTGTTAGGGACTATAGAACCTCCATTACATGAAGTTGAATATTAATTCTATTATTTGTAGAATAATTAATAAATACACTCACTTTGAGCAAGATTAAAGGTTTAAATTGGTTCATTTTAATCCTACAACATAAAGTACCTACTTGTGCCAGACACTGTTCTACATGCTTTTGTAGGTAGACTTTTGCTCTTTTAACCTCCATAGTAAGTAGTATTGTTATTATCATCCACATTTTATAAATGAAGAAATTGGTGCATGGAGAAATCAAGCAACTTGCCCAAAGTCACAAAGCTAGTAAGTGTTGTGGTCAGAACCTAAACATAGATGACCTAGTCTAAGCATGCTGCCTCACAATCAATCAGGCAAACAAGTTCTGTTTCTCTCTATCCCTCTCACACACGCACATGCTCACACATTTCTCTACTCCTCAACTCATTTGAATTAAATGAATAACAGTCCTGAAAGACTAAATATGAGACATTGTATTGAGCTACTTCAGGAAATGCAAAGATGAATAAAGCCTGATTTCATGGAGCTTATAGTCCAACGGGACATGAGATTACTAGACAAATAATCTTAATGAAACAATGGAAATAATGTCAGTGGCTAAGCAAGAGCTTCGAGAAGTTTAAGAGATCTAGTAATAACAATAGGGAGAGAATATATTCTAATGAGATGAACATTGAGAGATTAGTAATAGTAATTGAGAAAATTTTTAAATGATTTAAATAAAAATAATTTCTAAAGAGTAGTAATAGTTATCATACCAGAGACTACAAAACTCTTCAATATGAGCAAAGACATAAAAATCTGTAACTGCTGATGTAGCAGGAAAGAGCCAAATAATCCACTTCACTGAAGAACAGGAGTAAGGAAGAGAGAACTTAAATGCTGGAAAATGTACCACGAACTCAACCAACAATTACTGCTATGTATAAAGTACCCAAAGGACTCATTTGATAACCACTTAAAGAATGATTAAACATTACAAGTATATGAAAATGGGGTTAGCTTGTAGGAAAGCAATGAACACAGAGTTTGACATATAACTCTAATAAATGTATCTATTTGCGCTAATTTTTAGATTTAAAAAATCAACAAGGAGATTCAGAGTCAAGTGAAAAGACCTATACGGTAAACATACATTCAATAATATTAAATGTAAATACAACAAGAACACAAATCATGGAGTAATAAACAAAGTTGAATATGTAAGAAGGTGTATATTATTGAGAACAAGCAAGCAAGGGGGATTTCTGAACTACATTTGAAGAAGGGTATCAAATTCTGGGGTAATAAAAAAGAAAGAAGAGGAAAGAAGAGTTCTGTTCCAGGGAACAGAGCTATAGGAACTGATCATAAAAACAAATAAATAAATTTGTAGATAATAAACTCACTGAAAATTTTGAGCAGAAACAGAACATCATCCACCCATGCATTGTTATTCATATAGTCTGCTAACATTTATTAGTACTTACACATGCCAGAAAATGTACCAGGCCCTGAGAAATAAAAATCATAAAGGCATGTTCCCTGCCTTCAAGGAACCCTCCTACTCTTTTGGGAAATGTGAGTATGTCAGCAGTTCACTGCAACAATCTAGTACAGTGGTTCTCAACCTGTGGGTCGCGACCCCTTTGGGAGTTGAACGACCCTTTCACAGGGGTCACCTAAGACCATCGGAAAACACATATATAATTGCATGCTGTTTTTGTGATTAATCACTATGCGTTAGTTATGGTTGGGGGTCACCACAACATGAGGAACTGTATTAAAGGGTCACGGCATTAGGAAGGTTGAGAACCACTGGTCTAGTACGACAAATGTGAGCACGGGTATATGGGAAGCACTCAGCAGGGTGTCCATCTTAGACTGGAGTAGCCCAGAAAGACTCCAAAGTGGGAACACTGGGTAGGAGCACGGACAACTGCCTTCCCACACAGTGGATGCAATAAAGAGAAACAAACACAACCAGGTGTAGGGGCGGGGGAGCACATTAGAAAGTAAGAATAGCGTGCTGAGTAGTTTGTTTTCTTTGAGGATGAGCTGAATACAAAAAGATGAAGCTGGAAAAAATAGTTCCCAAAGCTTGTCATGTTAGTGGGATTTTAGACTTTAACCCAGAAATAATAAAGATTCATAGAAGTACATCACGCAAAAAAAAAAAAAAAAAAAAAAAAAAAAAATTGAATGATTAGTTCTACTTTTTAGAGAGGTCATTGATCTCACTAAGGAAAACAACTGGGTTGGTTGTTACTGAAAATAGGGAGACAGATCAGAAACTTGGGAAATAATTTGAACTTGAAATTGAATAACAGAACATGAAGCAAAGATGAGGAAGAGAGAACATGTAAGAAGATTCAAGAGTTAGAATCCAAGGTTCTTGCTGAATTTTAATTTGGTTAGAAGTGCATGTCTAAATCTCCTCAATGTCAAGAAGTACGTAAGCATGAGTAGCCCAGTAACTGCTACATGACCTGCTTAGAAAAATGACTATCAACCAAAGTCTGATACATTAATGTGTCTTTAACAGTCAGTAACATGTTTTTTGAGCCCCATGTTTACAGTCTCTAGATTCTAAATTACTAACCCACAGTAGCAATATTCAGTATTGGCCTCATTTTCAGAATTTAGTTAGACATACTTTTTTAATAATGTCACTTCTCTTTTCTTACGTATTTTTTCCATCTCCTAGTCAACAGACTAAGAAAGCAAAAGCAGGACTCAAATATTAAAACAGTGAATTTGCATAAAAATCTAACAAATGCAGAACTTCTTAATCAGTTTACCCTGACACAGATGTGTTATTGATTCCCTGGGGACACCAGGCAGGCAGTCTCTTCACAGCTGAGAATGGCCTGAGCAGGGAGGGAGGCCCTGATGTGACTTCAAAAAGAATGAGGAGCAGAGAAATGAAGCATGAGGCATATGACACCTAAAGATTTTATGTCTGCTGCTTGTTTTTATAAGGTCTGAATCCTAAAGTTGCCTTTAGAAGTTTTACAATGTCCTTTGAAAAATAGCTTTTGCCCAATTTTAATTCAATCTCAATAATGAATTAAGAGTTCCTTTTGGGGAAAAAGTTACAATATTCCGTAAGCTAACAGCTGCTCTATAAAAGTTATAATCTGTTTGGTTGTTTTTAGAACTAACCTCTCAATGGTCCTGTTTTTGGCAAAAAAACATTGCTTTAAGTTCAAAGGCACTGGTTAGGTCAAATCAAAGCATTCTCACATGACCTCAATGGGTAGCTAGATAAATGACAGGAAGGCGCCCATATAATAACTAAGTTATGTGAAAATACAAACTAGTATTAGAGCATAAAGAAGATAAAAGAGTTCAGCCTTTTGAAAGGCTCTATCATTCATTCATTTGTTCACTCATTTAATAAAGTACTGTGGAATGATAAGCTGAAAATTCAGAAAGAATATAAAGATGGTTCCTCCAGTGATCTATTAAAAGAATCATTAATTTTGATGACTACATAAATATGTCTGAGTTCCAGAAGGAGCTTTAAATTTGGCCCTAATCCCAAAAGTAAAAACATTAAAGAAAAATTAAGTAGCTTTTTTAAGTAAGTGAAGACAGGAGACATGAGTACAAGGATTTGGGGGGTAGGGAGAATATTTAATTGGTATTTTAAGAATCCCGTTTGATTTAGTAGTGATTTCACTCATGTAGCAGTTAAACAGAAATTTCAGCTCCTTGATGTCTACAGCTATAAATAAAAAGAAGTAAAAATGTCTCAAGTGCATAATTCTCTGTAGCTTGAGATGCCAGCAAAACAAACTACTCTCTTGAAAAGAGTATGAGATATTTTTCCATTTTTTATTGACCTTTTGAAAAGCAAACAATTTCATGACTCACTAAAATTTTTATTTTCAAAAAGAAATACCGCAATTTGTCCTATAGATTTTCTTAAAATTTAAAGATAAAATTTATTTTGAAGGTCATCAACTGTTTGCAGTATGTTCACAGTGTTAATACATGAACTGTAACTTCAAGAAATCCTGAGTTTCTTCTTCCAGAACTTAGCGATGACTTTCTCCTTTCGACTATTCACAAAAATTCAATCAATACACTGTTGGCTGTTATTCTAATTCAGATGAGGATAAACATTTTTCCCCCCTAATTTCTCATTTGTGCTTGGATACTGGAGCATTGCAAATAGCTAGTTTTCTGTAATATAGAATGTCCCTATTGATGGCAATAATGGCATTTTCTCCTTTAGTGCCTAAAAATAATGCAGAATATATTTTATTTAAGTAGAACAAAGACTTTAACATTTTCAAAGCCAAAACATTATGTATGTAATAAGATGTGGAATGCTTTATGTAAGTATATTCTAATCATGGTGGTAACTATAGATAAACATAGCACTTCCTAAAGAAAAAACAAAAAGAAAAAA